>NC_041393.1:510027974-510086918 GCF_002162155.2 Triticum dicoccoides | reverse complement strand
GGCGCAACCACTTCAATATCGGGGGAAACCCATGTGGCACTTCAACGGGGAAGACGATGCCACCCGCTGCGGTCGTAAAGGTCCGGACTCCTCCACCGCTCTGGAGAGAATACTGTCCGATTTATATAAAGGAGAAGAAGAGGAGTTCCTCCGTATTAATCCGCGGGATGGATTTTCCATGTACAACTCCCCAAGCTGGGTAAGCCGTTACTCTTTACTCAACTCTATCCATTCTTGCATCCTTCATAGCAATCATTTACTCTCCTGTTTCTAAGCACAAACTGAGGAAGGCCGTGAAAGAGTTCAACAACCCCTCTCCACAGCCAGAGGATCCTGGCCGGGCCCTCGACCCCGGACTTGAAGAAGATCTGGATATATCTGTGGAGCTTGTCGACGGTACATTTTATCAGGCAAGCTGCGACGGCACCTTGGTGGCCATTATTGCCAATTATCCTGAACTGCTCCCTGCGTCACGTGTAAGCAAAGCTAAAGCCCTAACCTCCAAAGAGGATTCCTCCTTTGTACCATACCTTATGCACAAATATCGAATTTTTATAGAGAAGGCCATCGGAATGCGGTGTCGAGCCCCTAGGGGCTCATCAGCAAAGGGCATCCGGGCTAGGCAGGCTCAAGAGGAAGGCGGTCAGGGTCGAAATGGCATCGCAGAGGTATAATTAAAATCTGCTCTATGATTATCATTTTTGAAATGTAACATCGTCCATTGTGTTCTGGCAGAAAGAGTAGTCGCTGGACTATATCCGGAGATCCTGCCGGCCACGCCTCCACCAGCCGGATTGCAGAACCGGCCTCAAGAGAGGAGGCTAATGTGGGGACGCCACCGAATTGCCCTCCGACAGAGGATGCGGATAGGCTCTCCGCCACAAATTCCAAAGTAGAGAGCACCATGAATCACCGGTGCCGACGGGCCGTACTCAGCAACGGTATCTTTTCCGAAGAGGCATTCAATGCCTTCAATTCGGGATACACATATATCCGAGCTGCCCAAGATGGACTTGCCCGAGCGACGGACCAGTATGCAAAGGATATAAGGGTAAGAGAATTTGATAAGCATGTATATCCATAGCCCCTAAGACTTGAAACAGTTGGAACAACTGATTTAAGGATCATTGTATGCACAGGTTCTTATAGAGAAGAATACCCATTTAACTCAAGAGCTAGAGGAGTGCAAGACCCAGTTGAGGTCCGCAGTTGCAAAACTAGAGGAATCGCCGAGGGCCTCATCTGGTAATACTTGTCTCAATAGAGAAAATTTAAGGACGTATACCATTTAGTATTCAGCTTGCTTTATAAGTCTAACAGAATATTCTGCAGACAATCACGGAGAGAATCCGGAGATCGTAAAAGGTAGTGAGTCACATCTCCAAAGACAGCTAAAGGCTGGCGGGCGTGTGCTTATGCAGGTTAGGCAAGAGAAAAACACACTCCAAGACGCCAATGTGCGACTGGGCGTCGAATTATCAGATGTTCAAGCTCAGCTTGCGGACTCTGTGAAGGAGAACCGGAGGCTTCGGCGTGGCATTTATAGTAAGTGCTTAAACAAACTGTAGTACAGTTCGGCGAGGAAGCATGCTGACAGGATTATGTCTGTAGGTATGCTGATAGGCCGTCCTGAAGAGGAGATCCCCGGATCCGCAGGTGATATGCTGCAAGATCTCTCAGAACTGCACGAACAAGCTCGGCATGCGATGTAGGGTATTGCCCAGGCCCTGTGGCCATCCGCTTCCCTGCCTGGGGGCATGGGAGAGCTTGTGGAGATGCTCAAAGGAGCATAGCGGTGCTTCCGATTATGGAAGATATCAGCTTGCCGACAAAGGTGCAAGGGAAGCCTGGGCCATGGTGAAGACGCGATACGCCAAGGCTGACCCGAACCATATGGCCGAAGTCGGACCGGTGGGGCCAGATGGGCAAGAGATTCCCGTAAGTCTGGTGTATGACCAAGTAGCGTTAGCCGCAAAGTATTCCCAACAGGATTGTAGGCTAGACAGCCTGTTGGATGGTATAGAGGAAGAATATAGCCAGTCCAAGTGACTATGTATTTAATGGACATATGTAGTTGAGGGAGTCATGGATAAGAGGGTATCCGGACATCCAGACTATATACTTTGGCCGGACTGTTGGACTATGAAGATACAAGACAGAAGACTTCGCCCCGTGTCCGGTTGGGACTTTCCTTGGTGTGGACGGCAAGCTTGGTGATTCGATGTAGATCTCCTCCTCTGTAAACCGACTCTGTGTAACCCTAGCCCCCTCCGGTGTCTATATAAACCGGAGGGTTTAGTCCGTAGGAATCATCATCAACAACAATCATACCATAGGCTAGCTTCTAGGGTTTAGCCTCTCTGATCTCGTGGTAGATCAACTCTTGTAATACTCATATCATCAAGATCAATCAAGCAGGAAGTAGGGTATTAC
This sequence comes from Triticum dicoccoides, assembly GCF_002162155.2. Classification (NCBI taxonomy): domain Eukaryota; kingdom Viridiplantae; phylum Streptophyta; class Magnoliopsida; order Poales; family Poaceae; genus Triticum; species Triticum dicoccoides. Next base: position 510,084,485 of record NC_041393.1, on the reverse strand, counting down.
CTCCATCGAGAGGGCCCGAACTTGGGTAAAACATCGTGTTCCCAGTCTCTTGTTACCATTAGCCTTAGACGCACAGTTCGGGACCCCCTACCCGAGATCCGCCGGTTTTGACACCGACATTGGTGCTTTCTGTGAGAGTTCCACTGTGTCGTCATGATAAGGCTTGATGGTTCGTCTTGTTGTCAAAGACAACATCACCTCCGAGGGAGCCCTAGCTTTAGGCCAAACTCTCCGGCTGGGCGGCTTCGTCATGACCGCCCGATCGGCTCTTGCGCTGACGATGACTTCACAGGTCATTAAAAATAGCCTCCATGTTGATTCGGAATCTACCGAACAAATGGACCCAATAGAGCTCTTCTCCCTCAATGAGCTCTTGGATCGCATCGCCGCCCTAAGCGTCGCTACGGACTATGACCGGATCGGGCTTAAACCAGATCAAAGGGAGATTCGCTCTCCACCGGTCACCCACGAGATAGCGGTAGTGGAAGAGCATCACCCTAATTCTCCCTCCACTTTGAGGACGAACTATGTATGGATTTCCGATCTCTTCAAGCCGGACACCCGCTTACGGGAGGACATGACCCTGGTCCCGGACTCAGGACCAGGGGGCGGGCCGAAGAAATCGAGCAACTTCCCAGAACCCGAGCCGCTAAGCTCGGAAGCTTCTTTGCCCCTAGGTCCAAGATCGCGTCAGGATTCAGAATCAAATCCGCCCACCCACCCAGATTTATCCAATCTTTCCCATATAAGACAAGATCCCCAAGAAACAGTACATCATTACTGGGCCAGATTCCTCCTTGTGATAAACAAGGTCAAGGACTATCGCGAGGCAGACGCAATCTCCCTCTTTTGCAAGCATTGCATGGACAAAGGGATTCTCAACGCTATAAGTCACCGTGAAATAGTACACTTCGCTGATCTAGCGGCCATAGTGCAAAAGTACTGCGCGATGGAGAGTGCCTAGAAAACCCAAACAAGTTTTTAGGACAATCCGGCTCTAGCCAAATCCCCTGTCCGAACTAAAAGGGTAAACTCTCGTCAGTCACCCGATTCAAGTACCAAAAAAATAAAGCCCGCCGCAAGGCGTGGAACCGTATTGGAAGAATGGCTAAACGGGCCGTGCAAGATTCATAGAACACCAGATACTACGCCAATGCATAGCCTTAGAGCATGTTGGATACTCCGGCAGGTAGCAAAAAGCGGCGAGGATCTCCTCATAAAACATCCCGCCGGAGACAACGATACGGTATTTACAGTCTTCGAGACTTTCGCCTCAAATAATAGGCGCAAGCGAGCTCAGCGCAACCTCGCATAAGTTTGCCACGTGGCAACAATAAACCCATGGAACGACACACTTATAACCTACAATACCAGTGACGAACCCCAATTCTGGAAAGTCCGAGCACCAGCCGCTTTGGTCCTTAGCCCAATTGTGGATGGCTTCAGGCTTACTAAAGTGCTCATGGACGGCGGAAGCGGACTAAACCTCGTCTATGAGGAAACCCTCAAAAAAATGGAAATCGACAAGAGCCGCATTGAACGAAGCAGTACGACTTTCAGGGGAATTATCCCTAGTCGAGAGGAAAATGCGCGGGAAAAATCACACTGGATGTGGTATTCGGCACGCCGGAGAATTATAGGTCCGAAGAAATTACATTCCAAGTAGCCCCGTTCAGCAGCGGATACCATGCCCTCTTGGGGCGAGACGCATTTGCGAGTTTTCAGGCTATACCCCATTACGGGTACATGAAGCTCAAAATGCCCGAGCCCAACGGAATCATCACTCTAGCTAGTGATCCAGACGTCGCACTCCACACCGAAAATAAAACTGCCGCCCTCGCCCTGGAGGCATTATCAGAAGCCCTCGCGACCGAAGAACTGACAACACTACGAGAAACAGTGGATAGAGACGACGTGATACTCGACAAGCGACCTAAATCCACCTCCTTAAAGCCAGCGGACGAGATAGTCAATTCCAAGTCCACCCAACGGACCCTTCAAAGACAGCTTCCATAGGGACACAACTGAACCCCACAATAGAAGCCGCATTGTGAGACTTCCTGCGTGAAAATTGGGATATTTTCGCCTGGCACCCTTCAGACATGCCGGGCATCCCACACAGACTGGCCGAACACAACCTCAATATACTGAAAGGATACAAGCCAGTCAAGCAGACTCTTAGACGCTTCTCAGAGCCTAAGCGGCAAGCCATGGGAGAAGAACTAGCCAAGCTACTTGAGGCCGGATTCACCAGAGACATCAAACATCCGGATTGGCTAGCAAACCTGGTAATGGTACCAAAAAAGGACAAATCCTGGCGCTTGTGTGTCGATTTCAAAGACCTCAATAAAGTCTGCCCTAAGGATCCCTTCCCCCTCCCCCGCATTGATAAGATAATTCATGCCACTGCAAGACACGACTCATTGTGTTTCCTTGATGCATACTCCGGATACCATCAAATAAAGATGGCGGAGTCCGACCAGGCTGCAACAGCCTTCATCACCCCGTACGGCCCCTTCTATTTCAACACCATGCCCTTCGGGCTCAAAAACGCAGGCGCAACCTATCAACGCATGATTCAGACATGCCTGGAAAAGCATCGGCAAGATAGTAGAGGCCTACGTAGACGACATGGTCATCAAAACAAGACACGTCGAAACCTTAATAGACGACTTGAGGCTTACGTTCGATAATCTCCGAACATACGACATCAAGCTCAACCCGGAGAAGTGTGTCTTCGGAGTACCCTCCGGAAAATTGCTCGGCTTCATCATTTCCAATAGAGGAATTGAAGCCAATCCAGTAAAAATCCAAGCTCTATCACAGTTGGCTATCCCAACAGACCTCAAGCAAATCCAGAAATTAACTGGACATGTGGCTGCCTTAAGCCGTTTTATCTCCCGCTTAGGAGAAAAGGCACTACCCTTGTATCGCCTTGTTCGACGCACCGAACACTTCGAGTGGATGGATGCGGCCATGGCCGGACTGGAAGAAATAAAGGCACTCTTGGCCACTAACCCAGTCCTGACTGCGCCAAATATTGGCGAACCCATGCTATTATACATAGCCGCAACAAACCAAGTTGTGAGCGCAGTGCTCGTTGTCGAACGAGAGGCAGACAGACACAAGTTCCCGCTCCAAAAGCCGGTATATTACGTGTCTACTGTCCTCACTCCATGTAAATCTCGGTACCCGCACTATCAAAAGATAGCGTATGTGGTCTTCATGGCATCCCGGAAACTACGACACTACTTTCAAGAGTGTTCGATCACGGTGGCCTCCGAAGTTCCACTCAATGACATAATAAATAACCGCGACGCAACATGCCGAATTGGTAAATGGGCTATTGAGCTCCTTCTGTTCCACATCACATACAAACCACGATGGGCCATTAAGTCGCAAGTACTGGCCGACTTCGTCGCCGAATGGACAGAAGCCGAACTCCCTAAAGAGTACGGCGCGTACTCAAATTGGATCATGCATTTCGACGGCTCCAAAATGCTGGCCGGATTAGGAGCGGGTGTCGTCTTGACATCCCCCACCGGAGACATGGTACAGTATGTCCTCCAAATATTATTCACAGACTCCAACAATTCAGCCGAATACGAGGCCCTGTTGCATGGTCTTCGGATGGCAGTCTCTATGGGCATTCAACGCCTCAAAGTGCGCGGGCACTCGAACCTCGCAATATCTCAGGTAAACGGAGACTTTGACGCCAAGGATCCGAAAATGTAGGCCTATCGCAATGTCGTCCTCAAAATGTCAGCTCGGTTGGAGGGGCTTGAATTCCACCATGTGGTTAGAGAAAATAACCAAGCGGCCGATATCCTCGCCCGCATCAGCACTAGACGTGACCCCGTACCACTTAACATATTCTTAGAAAGGTTGTTCAAACCGTCTGTGGCATGGGAAGTGGAGTCCGACACCATCAGTCCGGCTCTGAACACAACCCCAACTTCTGAACCTTCTGACGTAATCGGAGGCTCTGCCACCGAAATAACATCTTTGGCCCATGAAATAATGGCTGTCATCGCCCCATGGACCGAACCCTTCTTGGCCTACCTTAATAGGCAGGAGCTCCCCGAGGACCAAAATAAGGCACGCTGCATCGTGCGGCACTCTAAAGCCTACAAAGTCCATGAAGGAGAACTCTACAAGAAGAGCGCCACCGGAGTGCTCCAACGATGCATCTCCAAGGAGGAAGGGCGACAACTCTTAGCCAAAATCTATTCCGGACTAGGCGGGCACCACGCGGCAGCCTGAGCTCTCGTGAGCAAGGCTTTCCGGACAGGATTCTACTGGCCGACAGCCCGGGCGGACGCATAGGACCTTGTCCAACATTGCGTTGGTTGTCAACTATTTGCCAATCAGAGCCATATGCCCCCTACCGCTCTCCAAACGATCCCCATAACTTGGCCCTTCGCGGTCTGGGGGCTGGATATGCTGGGACCCCTTAAAGGGGGAAGCCATACGAAAAAAATACTTATTGGTCATGGTGGACAAGTTCACCAAATGGATAGAAGCCAAACCAGTCAAAACGGCCAAATCCGGACCAGTGATAGACTTCATATCGGAGGTTGTACACCGTTACGGCGTCCCCCACAGTATCATCACTAACAACGGCTCGAATTTTACAGCAGAAGAGGTTAAAGCCTGGTGTGGCAAAATGGGCATTAAGCTCGACTACGCCTCTGTCTATCACCCCCAAACAAACGGCCAGGTCGAACATGCAAATGGTCTTATTATGAGCGGCATCAAACCCAGACTAGTGCGATCCTTGAAGGAATCAGACACGCATTGGGTCGAGGAACTCGACTCCGTACTCTGGGGGCTGCGGACCATGCCAAATCGCACCACCAGATACACATCATTTTTTATGGTGTATGGCGCAGAGGCAGTACTGCCCTGCGATATAATTCATGACTCACCTCGTGTGCGCATGTACGAAGAGAAGGAAGCCGAGCTAGACCGGCAGGACAACCTAGATGCTTTGGAGGAGGAGCGTGATGTCACTAAAGCCCGTTCCGCATTCTACTAGCAACAGGCTCGAAGGTATCAAAGGAGAGAAGTACGTGCCAAGACTTATAACATTGGCGAACTTGTTCTACGCCTACCTGAGAAGAAGAAGGACAAGCTCAAACCCAAGTGGGAGGGTCCCTTCATCATTGATAAAGTTCTCACCGGAGGAGCGTACCGTCTGTGCAACGGCTCTGATAACAGACTCGAGACGAACCCATGGAACGCAGCCAGACTCCGGAGATTCTATGCCTAGCGCCGAACCCAGTGGTCGTCTTCTCATCTCCGCCTCTTCGATTATGTTCCTTTTGCTCCTTTCTCGTCCCTTTTTCCTTTTCCTTTTTTTCATACAACCTTAACACTGTACGGATTCCCTGAGCACTCCGGCCGCATTATGCACGCACACTATACCTGGGGGCTTCTTATTCGGAAGCTATGTATATAATTACTTTAATGGCTTCTTGCCAGCCACATATGCATTTTTCTTTCCATCTGTGCCTTTTCTTCACCATTATATGCATCGATATGACTTAAGTTTTGGCCATGTTGGGTTGCCTGGCTCTTGTATTTATGCCCTACGTTCCTGTTAATTCGGCTAGGGCGTAAGGGGAGCACCTCTGCGACTGTTACTGTCGGTTGAGCCGGATGTGTACCTCATATTGGGTGAAGCCGAAAGCTAGCGTTCTTAAGGGAATATTCGGTCGGTGAACAAAAGATGTTCTCGTTCCTAACAACGAAAATACCCAGATGTTTTGTTTCCTGCGTTTTTGCTCGCAGTTTGGACATGCACATCGATGCATGCATACCCAGAGAAAGGAACCCCTAACGGAACTATTCTCTCTGGAAGATGTTTCTTACTATCCATGTAATATAACATAACTAGTTGGGTACTTGTCTGTTCAAGCACTTATGACCCCTACGCCTGGTTTCCACGCATGCCCCGGTTTTTTATTACTGTGTGGGTATTCGGATACACCCCGGATTGTCGGATCCGGGGGCTGAAGCGAAAAGGTCCGCCATGACAAATGATTGTCAATCCGGCTAGAAAGTACACGAGCCCATTCAAAATTACATAATCATACTGACTTGCTGTACTCTTCCTCTATACCATCCAACAAGCTGTCTAGCTTACAATCCTGCTGGGAATACTTTGCAACTAATGCTACTTGATCATATACCAAACTAACGGGTATCTCTTGTCCATCTGGCCCAGCCGGTCCGACTTCGGCCATATGGTTCGGGTCAGCCTTGGCGTATCGCGTCTTCACCATGCCCCAAGCTCTCTTGCACCTTGCCGGCAGGCTGATATCTTCCATAGTCGGAAGCGCCGCCGTGCTCCTTTGAGCATTTCTACAAGTTCGCCCATGCCTCCTGGCAGGGAAGCAGACGGCCACAAAGCGCGGGCAATACCCTGCATCACCTGCCGAGCTCGTTCGTGTAGTTGTGAAAGCTCTTGCAGCATATCGCCTGTATACCCGGGCATCTCCTCTTCAGGGCGTCCCGTTGACATACCTACAGACATAACTCTGTCAGTACGCCTCCTCGCCGAACTATACCACAGTTCGTTCAAGCACTTACTATAAATGTCGCGTTGAAGCCTCCGACTCTCCTTCATGGAGTCCGCGAGCTGAGCCCAAACATCTTTCAATTCGACGCTCAGTTGGAGATTAGCATCTTGCAGCTTATTCCTCTCCTGGATAGATTGCGTCAGCACGCGTTCGCCCACCTTCAGCTGACTTGCAGATGTAGCTCATTATCTCCCACAGTCTCCGGATTTCCTCTGGGATTATCTGCCGAACATATCGTCAGATTTATACACCATGCCGAACACACTAACTGGTAGAAGAATCATTACCAGAAGAAATATTTTTAGATCCCTCTTGTTCGGCTACGTTAGCCTTCATTTGGGCCTTACACTCCTCCAGCTCTCGAGACAACTGGGCGTTCTTCTCTACAAGAACCTGTGCATTCAATGATCCTTAAATCAGTTGTGCCAACTGTTTCATGTCTCAGGGGCTACTACTACACATACTTATTAAATTCTCTTACCCGTATATCCTTCACATACTGATCCGTTGATCTGGCAAGTCCATCTTGAGCAGCACAGATATAGGCATGTCCGGAATTAAAGGCATTGAACGCCTCTTCGGAAAAAATACTACCGCGGAGTACGGCACGTCGGCGCCGGTGATTCATGGCGCTTTCCACTTCTGAATTTGTGGCGGAAAGCATATCCATATCCTCCACAGGAGGACAGTTCGGCACTGTCCCCACATCAGCCTCCGCCTATGAATCCAGTCCAGGAATCCGGCTTTTCGAGGCGTGGCCAGTAGGGTCCCCGGACACAACCCGGCGCTTCCTGACAGGACATAATTAAAGTCATCGCATCTCGACGAATAGACCAAATAAGCCACGAGGCAAGTTTAATGAATACCTCTGCGCCTGCGTGCCGCTCCTGACCGCCTTCCTTTTAAGCCTGCCTTGTCTAGGTGCCTCTTGTTGAGAGGCCCCCGCGGGTCCTGCACGGCGTCCAGACCACCATTTCTATACAAATATGGCATGTGATTATAAGGTGTGGCAAAACGAAGGAATCCTTTCGGAAGGTTGGAACGCCAACATTACTTACATGCGACACGGGTAGTAGTCCGGGATAATCCGCAATGATGGCCACTAAGGGGCCGCCACTGCTCGCCTGGTAGAAAGTCCCATCGACGAACTCCACGGATATGTCCGGATCTTCTTCGAGTCCAGGGTCGAGAGCCCAGCCGGGATCCTCTGGCTGCAGAGAAGGGCTGTCGAACTCTTTTACGGCCCTCCTCAGTTCCTGTTTTTTAAACAGTAAGGTAAATAATTGTGGTCAAGAAGGTAAGAGCAAATAGAGTCGAGTAACAAATAACAACATACCCAGCTTGGGGGGTTGTACATGGAAAATCCGTCCTGCGGTTTAATGCGGAGGAACTCCTCTTCTTCTCCCTTGTACAATTCGGATAGTATCCTCGCCAAGGATGCGGTGGAGTCCGAACCTTTGCGACCACAACGGGAGGCATCATCTTCTCCATTGAAGTGCCACATGGGTTTTCCCCTATATTGAAGTGGCTGCACTCCCCTTATAATGCATATTGACATGACTTCGATTATTGTCAATCCTGATTTGGCCAGGGTTTGTATCCGGCACATCAGATAGAAGACTTCCCTGTTTTCTTCCTCCTGGGGGCTCCAAGGGTGCCAGCTCTGGTGTTTCTTCAACGGAGTATTGGTGAACTCAGGAAGGCCCGTCCGTACTGGGTTCGGAAGGGGAACGTCGTCAACATAAAACCACTCCGAGGGCCAATCTTCGGACGCCTTCTTTGGAGTACCGGATCGGTATCCAGTCTGGGCGATGCGCCATATTTCGGCTCCGCCCACTTGATATATGGATCCCTCCTAGTTGCGGGGGACGAGGCAGAACGACCTCTTCCATAGCTCAAAATGAGCTTCGCAGCCCAGGAACAACTCGCAGAGGGCAACATAGCCCGCAATGTGCAGTATGGAGGCAGGGGTAAGATTATGCAACTGGAGACCATAGAACTCCAGGAGCCCGCGGAGGAATGGGTGGATAGGAAACCCGACACCTCTTAGCAGATATGGGATAAGGCATACCCGCTCCCCCTGAGATGGGTTAGGGAATCTCTCCGCTTGTGTCACATCCCTAGCTTCTGGCATTGCTCTAGGTTAGCTTCATGTGTGCATCATGTCTATATTTTTGAAACTTGAATTGAGGAATATTGGAAGCCTCAAAACCCTAAATAAAAGAGGGGCAAAAACCCTAGAAATCTCATTCATTGCTCCAAAAGGCTCTTCTTAAATGTTTGATAATTTTTGGTAAGGGTTCTGGTCCCAACCAAAATATTGAACATTTTTAAGGATTTATTTTTGGGACTTTGAATTTAATTCATTAGTTATTTGAATTTGAATTATATTCATATAATTAGAATATAATTTCAAATACCCCTGAAATATTTTATAAGCTTTTGGAAAAGTCCATCTAGCAATATAAAAATATTCAGAGGAGTTTTTGGGCATTGTTTGAATTATTTTTAAATTCAAAACAGTGGCAAAAGAATTAAATAAAAACAAAACAGAACAGAAAAATATAAAACAGAATTTACCTGGACCTTACCTGGCAGCCACCCACAGCCCAACACTGTGCAGCCCACCTGCGCAGGCCCAGCCCACCTCCTTTCCCCCTTGTCCTCTTCCTCCTCTGCCAGGAGGACGAACAGAGGCGAGGCGTGGCGCGCGCCGACGCTGCCTCGGCCACCTCCTGCTTCCTCTCGTCGCCCTGGACTCCGTCCGCAACGCCACGCAGCCCCTGGCCCTTCTCACTCCCCCTGGACCACTCCCCCTCCCCTGGCTCTCTCTTTCCCTCTCTTCCTGTGATCCCCGAGCGCACCGCAGCACGCCGCCAAGCACCACCGCGGCCACCGCCTTCCCCACGCCTCTCCGACGCGCCCCCGAGCTCCGCCGTGACGTTCCCGTCCCTACCACGGAGCCACAAGACGCCGGACGCCCTGGAGCACCGTCACCGACGCCATCTTCTTCCTCTGCACCGACGGCCGTCGTCGCTTGATTCGCCGGCCACAGAGCGTCCCCGGCCTCGCCCCCGCGCTCGTTGGACTCGCGGTGAGCCACTGAACCGTTCCCCTCTTCTTCCCATGCCGTTGGGCCGCTCTAGCCATTGCTTCCGCCGGAGCCAAGACGCTCCGCCGCACGGACTCGTCGCCGGCGAAATCCCGGTGACCATTTGGTCACGGGCGTGCACCGTTGCGCTAGCCGTGACCCGTAGAGCCCCTCCAGCGCCTCAGCTCCCTCGTTTGTGAGCTGCAGCGCCAGTCCCCTGAACCCCCGAGCTCCGGCCGCCGCCTCGGGCTTCATTCCGGCGAACCCCGGCCACCCCCGCACCTCCCGTTGGTCCCCCTAGATGCGCACGGGCACGGGCTACCTCCTGGTGCCCTTGGCGCGTCGATCCGTCGCCTCTGGCGTAACTCCGGCGAGCCACCGCCGCTCTGGGTCGTCGCCGTCGTCCAACCACCGGCAAATCCGACGTGGCGGGTCATTAGGGCCTAACCACCCCGCTAACCCAGGCCTAGGGCCACTGACAGGTGGGCCCTACCCTTTAATTAACCCGGCTAACCATTTAGTTAAGTCAATTAAACTCTGTTAAATCACTGTGCAGCTGACATGTGGGTCCCATAGGTCAGATTTGACCTGGACAATGCCGTTGACTTGCTGACGTCACTGTGAAGTCATGCTGACGCAGTAAATTCATTTCTGGATTTATTATTATTCAGGAAATTACAGAAAATGCCTAAAACTTCAATAAATCATAGAAAATTAACCGTAACTCCAAATTAAATAATTTATATATGAAAAATTATCAGAAAAATTCAAGGAATCCATCTGTACCATTTTCATGCATGTTAGAACAACTTATAGGTGCTGTTTAGCACAAATCAATTAAATGGCATTTGAATAATCACATATGGAGTTTAAATTTGAATCTTGTATTCAAACCAACTTCATTTAATCTGTTGCTAGTTGCATTAGCTCAAAACACATTCATTTTGCCATGTCATGATCATGCATCATATTGTGCATTGCATTGATTGTGTTCCTTTCTGTGTTGCCGGTATTTGTCCCCTCTCGATAGACGTGATACCGATGATGTGATCGTTGACACTGATGAAGACTCAATGCTATCTTCAGAAGTGCCAGGCAAGCAAAACCCCCTTGTTCATTCCGATAAAATCCCACTCTCTCGCTCCTGCTCTCTTTTACTGCATTAGGACAACAACGACATATTTGATACTTGCTGCGGTAGCTGAACCCTTTATCCTTGCATGACCTGTCATTGCCACAGTAAATAGATGAAACCCACTAGCATGAGTAGGAGTTGTTTGAGCCCTGATGTGCCTACTCATTCATGCTTGTTTGTCATGCCTGCTACTGCTTAGAGTTGAGTCAGGTCTGATTCATCGGGGATGAATCAGAGGCGTGTGAACATGTCCTGCTGTGTGTGAGCTAAGTGTGTGAACACGATTTGGTAAAGGTAGCGGTGAGAGGCCATGTAGGAGTACATGGTGGGTTGTCTCATTGCAGCCGTCCTCAGGAACTGAGTTCTGTGTTTGTGATCCATGACCAGCTACTACCACACATTGGAATGCTTAAGTGCCCCTCTCGGCTTATTAATCAACTTGATCTCTGTCCAGGAGTTGCAACTAGTTTCTGGTGTTTGTAGGTAGTGTTAGTAGTCTACCAAGTGGCACCCGGTACAGGTGGGCTTGGGACAGACTAGGCACAGTGGCCCGGTGTACCAAGTGGCACCCGGTTGGTGGGCTTGGGAACCCTGCACACATCGTTTGGGGCCGTAAGCGACACCCCGGCCGGATCTCCTTGCGGATGGAACCTGAATAGGCGATAAACCTGGACTAGAGACTTGTTCGGTTAGTCAGGTCGTGGCCGACTCCCTCGTCCGGCTTCCGCTTGAAGGTTGCCGAGGTACATGACGTGTACAGGGCGGTAAGTGGCGAGAGCGTGTGTGAAGAAGTACACCCCTGCAGGGTTAACATCATCTATTCGAATAGCCGGATTCCTCGGATATGGAAACTTGGACCCCTTGCATAGTTCATAGACAAGTGAAAGTGGATACTCTAAAATACGCAAGATAAGCGTGAGTGCTATGGATGGCGTTCTCGTAGGGAGACGGGAGCGGATCCATAGTGGTGTATTGATATGGTGAATATGTGGACTCGTGTGCGCCACCTCAAAAGAGTCGCTTGCAGTCGTAGTTAGGTTAGCCACCGAGTCAAAGCTGGCTTGCTGCAGTTAAACTCCTCCACCCCCTTTGTTGATAATGATGCATATGTAGTTAGTTCTGATGTAAGTCTTGCTGGGTACATTTGTACTCACGTTTGCCTATTTTATGTTTTTGCAGAGAGACTTCGGTCTCACTAGTAGTTCCACGTGGGCTTCGACGTTTAGCTTGTTACCTCAGCTACGATCTTGTGCCCTCGGCAGGATCTGATAGATAGTCAGGCTTCTCAGCTTTTTTTTCGTTTATAGATGTCTGTACTCGGACATGATAGCTTCCGCTTGTGCTTTGACTTGTATGCTCTGATTGTTGGGTCATGAGACCCATGTTTGTAATGTCTCGCTCCTCGGAGCCTATTGAATAAACTACTTGAGTCGTAGAGTCATTTTGTGATGCCATGTTGTATTGCACATATCGAGCATATTGTGTGTATGTTATTGAAATGCTTGGTATGTGTGGGATCTGACGATCTAGTTGTTTATCTTTAGTAGCCTCTCTTACCGGGAAATGTCTCCTAGTGTTACCGCTGAGCCATGGTAGCTTGCTACTGCTCTGGAACACTTAGGCTGGCCGGCATGTGTCCTTCTTCGTTCCTGTGTCTGTCCCTTCGGGGAAATGTCACGCTTTGAGTACCGGAGTCCTGTTAGCCTGCTACAGCCCGGTTTACCGGTGTCCTGCTAGCCCAGTGCTACAGCCCGGACCCACTTGCTGATGACCGACACGTTCGAAGCTGGGTCATGAATGCCTGTCCCTGTAAGTCTGTGCCACTTTGGATTTACGACTAGTCATGTCAGCCCGGGCTCCTTATCATATGGATGCTAGCGACACTATCATATACGTGAGCCAAAAGGCGCAAACGGTCCCGGGCAAAGGTAAGGCGACACCCGTGGGATACCGTGCGTGAGGCCGCAAAGTGATATGAGGTGTTACCGGCTAGATCGATGTGACATCGAGTCGGGGTCCTGACAGCGTTGGTATCAGAGCTTGACTGCCTGTAGGATTACCAAGCCAAACTGGTCGAAGTTGAGTCTAGAAATTCCTTAGTTATATAAGGGAATTGATTGTGGGATGGAACGTAAGGCTCTTTTACTCCTTATACCTTATGGCCTTCTGATCTGAGTCATCATCTTCTCCTCTACGGGGATTAAGAACTAGGCTTTCTCTTCTTTCTATCAGGATCACGTGTTACTAATCCGCAGATTTATAAGATTATTGATTCAAGCCTCAGTTCAGTTTCTACCTCCGTATGTTAACTGTTGATCTCGAAACCTTGATATTGTGCTTCTGAGTGGTTATGCCACCATTTTTGTGAATGTCTCAAATCTTTTCTGAGCATTTACAGCCGTTATGCTGTCCGAGTCATCCCAGGTTTCCAAACAGTCTGATGCACTTGCAAATCCCTTCCTCCTGTTTCCGATGTGCCTTTGGTCAGATTAATCACACAAATCAGTGAGTTGAGGTACTTTAATGCCTCGACCTTTATGTTGGAGTTATTATTATGACCCTAGGTGTCTTAGGGGATCATCTAGTAATTTAGCCATGATTTGTGTTCCCAGTGTGATGATTCTGGCCATCATTCTCGAAAGCATCCCGTGATGCTACTTAGTAGTAGGTATTCTATTCCTGGGTTTTTGAACCCGAGATTCACTCTACTTAAATCATGTTGATAGTGTTGCTAGTTCCTTCAGGATATTAGTAACCCTTGCATTAGTCCTCGAGGTCCGTGGTATTTCCTTCTTCCAAATACTATGAACCATTTATGGCAGATGTTCCTCGCTGATCGAAAGATCACAATCAGAGTGCTCTCGATGGGTTCTCGATTCTATATTGTGACTCTGCCAGTTCTACCTTTCTGCATGGGTTATCCGGAAGAAATATGTTGAATTCGTTCGACATGCTAGTCCATGCATCCACAACTTGGAAAATCATATGTTCTTTTGAGTTGTCCCTCTTTAGTTGTTTTCTGGCCCTCGTCTATCACTTGATAGTCAAGAGTATGCGTGCGTTCGTTTATCGATGCCTATTACTCTTGTGGTCCGTCAAGCCGTTCTATCGCAGAATGACTAGGAGAAACAAACTCCAATACCTCTTCCATATCCAGGATTGGGTCAAAGAAGCTGTGCTCCGCAGATCAAATTGCTAATCCAGCTTTTGTTCTGTTCTACCTTGGAGTATTACCATCTTTATATCGGGATTGTTATAGGAATTGCACACCATCCTATGAACTCTTGGTACAGTGATACTTCTTGCCATCATTAGTCATTCCTCAGTCTTCGTGTTGATGCAACCGGAATACCGACAAATGAATTGAGATGTGTGAAATCAATACGCCTAGCAACCTCGTTGCTGGGTAGTTAAAGGACAATAAATTCATTCTTAGTGTGTTGGTTATTGAATCATCATTCTAAGACTGATCGTGCTACCTAGTCCTTATTTTGGTGCACCCTTCGATTGATGAGTTAGGATCTTGTCAAGTCCTCACCCATTTGATCATATCGTCTTGCCCTCAAAAGCGAGATTGTTCTCGAGCTTAGTAACATATCGGTGGTTCGTGATTTTCTGAATATCTTCTCAGAAGTATTACCAGGTTGTCACCTGACCGCTATGTTGAGCTCGTGATCAAGTTGGTTTCTTGTGAACCACCTTCTCTCCAAGAGTCGGTGTTAGATATCCCTGAGCTAGTTGGTTAAGCTAAACGACAACTTGGAGGGTTGGAAGATAAAAGCTTGCCTGACTTAGTTCGTTCCAAAGGGATATTCTTGTGTAGTGTGTGTTGAAGAAAGATGATATCTTCATCGATTGGTCCCTGTGATCAGTTGCTGGACCTATTGTCTTATCAATCCTTTGATTTGAGTGTGGGCTATCGTCAAATCAAGTCAGAACCAACGATGTTCGTAATGTTGTCTTACTCGTGGTTGATCCCTCGAGCATACACCATTATATCTTTTGGGTCTGATCAATGCTATCACCGTGTTCACATGATGGTGGAAGTCCAGTGATATGGAAATTTCGATGAGTTGTTGTTGAGCCCATTGACAACATCCTTATCTCCTCCATGATGTTGTTGAACATTAAGTTAGTGTTGGAAACTTTTGAAAGCATTTTCTTCATGCTAGCTCATGAAGTACTTGTTTGATGAAAGGAGTGACTTCCTTTGATTCACGTGCATTTTGATGTAAGTTGCCGTCGTGAATTCGAGAAAGTTTGTTTTGCTCTTTTGGAATCATCCCAAGTCGGTCATGCACGTGCGAAGAATTCTGTGGTCTGTTAGACTGATCATCTTCATTCCATATGCATATCCTAGCACACCAAGCCACTGATTGATTTGTTCAAGGAGAAGAAGTTTCTTCTTAAGAGCATGCCTTATGCAAGGACCTCAATATCCTCGATTATGGTTCCCCACCTGAACTCGGTAGTGTTTTGTTGTAAGACTATCATGTGATAATGTTTTGTCTAGGACAACGTGTTCACGTGTTTGTAGCAGAACCAACTCATGTTTTGGAGCTTGCTATCGTAGTTCATCTCTCGAGAATCCCGCAACGTCATCTCGTCAATTTGTGTTGCAAACTTTCATTTTTCTTCCTAGACTCGATGAGTCTGGAATATCCTGACACCAACCAGATCTGAATCTCAGGCAGATATGATGGTTGGAACATTTCCCAAGAACTATAATATTGGTCCCTCGATAACCGGTAAGGTGGATGTCGTGGCCAACACACCCAGCCGAAAGACCTATTATTGTAGTATCTTGATTAAAGAAGTTGGCCACCTTCCCATAAGGATTTCGTAAGATTTACCTCCGTAACTGTTCCTTATGGATTCTATTGCTCCCAAAGTCCGACCTTTTACTTGATGTTCTAGTTATCAAACCATATCTATGAATGGGTTACGCTAGCACATCAAGGAGAACATTAGAAGCGGAGTGCTAAATGGCTCTCGGTCGATCATCCAGATTTTGTTCCTTGGCTTCGCTAAGGTGAAATCTGAGAAGGTATTATCTTTCTTTGCATCTGCATCCTCCATCACCATTCATCATGGTAGCAAGTTGTGTTGCCAGGATCCTTGACACGGATATTGGTAAAACCTTGATGAATATGGAAATGCTCAAGTTCTTGAGAGCACGCACAAGCGCTACGTGTTATCATCGGCACTAACTGGGTTTGCTCTCAGTTTCCTCGGCAATGCTATGATCTTTTCAAACAGTGAATTCACTCTCTGTTGTTGGGTTCTTCCCCAGTTACCAGAATCACTCCAGCATTTGCATTTTGTTCCCAGCATGCACCAGCAATGTGCCATTCTACCATGGGTCTCTTCCATTCCCGGTGATAAGCAAGTTCATCCATTACGTTGTCTTCAACAAGGTAATCCACATCATCCAAGTCCGAGTATGCCATTCTACCGACCCCCTCCAAATGATCGCTTGTGATTGCCTTAGGCTGGTATAAAGAGTTTCAATGATCTTTGAATCAAAAGTAATTCTTTTTGCCACTTTAAGGGGATATTTCTATGAGTCACCTTCCCTAAGGTGCATCGTTATGGTATCATGGCAACTCAACTCCTCGCTACGTTGGCAATCGTTTACCACCTTCTTAGGTGTGGAATTGTTGTCTACCTAGTGAACCCTCGTCATCTGTTCCACTCCATCTCTCTAGAGGTGTGCTTCGTGTCTCAACCCGAGAGATGGTTCTATGTCTCATTCCGGGAGTTAATCCTGAGTTGTTCGACCTTCGAGAAGACCGATCCTTCTAGAGTTTTCCTTTCCTCTTCTTGTCATGATTAGCTGGAGTTCTCAGAGCAAGACGACAAGACAATGATGGTGATCGAATCAACGTTCAACTGAAGTGCACCCTGGATCGTGAAGATTGTACTAGTTTGCGTTTCCCCTTCATCCTACCCTACGCTTGAATCTCGAGACGAGATTCTTGTTTAGTGGGGGTGAGTTGTCACATCCCTAGCTTCTGGCATTGCTCTAGGTTAGCTTCATGTGTGCATCATGTCTATATTTTTGAAACTTGAATTGAGGAATATTGGAAGCCTCAAAACCCTAAATAAAAGAGGGGCAAAAACCCTAGAAATCTCATTCATTGCTCCAAAAGGCTCTTCTTAAATGTTTGATAATTTTTGGTAAGGGTTCTGGTCCCAACCAAAATATTGAACATTTTTAAGGATTTATTTTTGGGACTTTGAATTTAATTCATTAGTTATTTGAATTTGAATTATATTCATATAATTAGAATATAATTTCAAATACCCCTGAAATATTTTATAAGCTTTTGGAAAAGTCCATCTAGCAATATAAAAATATTCAGAGGAGTTTTTGGGCATTGTTTGAATTATTTTTAAATTCAAAACAGTGGCAAAAGAATTAAATAAAAACAAAACAGAACAGAAAAATATAAAACAGAATTTACCTGGACCTTACCTGGCAGCCACCCACAGCCCAACACTGTGCAGCCCACCTGCGCAGGCCCAGCCCACCTCCTTTCCCCCTTGTCCTCTTCCTCCTCTGCCAGGAGGACGAACAGAGGCGAGGCGTGGCGCGCGCCGACGCTGCCTCGGCCACCTCCTGCTTCCTCTCGTCGCCCTGGACTCCGTCCGCAACGCCACGCAGCCCCTGGCCCTTCTCACTCCCTCTGGACCGCTCCCCCTCCCCTGGCTCTCTCTTTCCCTCTCTTCCTGTGATCCCCGAGCGCACCGCAGCACGCCGCCAAGCACCACCGCGGCCACCGCCTTCCCCACGCCTCTCCGACGCGCCCCCGAGCTCCGCCGTGACGTTCCCGTCCCTACCACGGAGCCACAAGACGCCGGACGCCCTGGAGCACCGTCACCGACGCCATCTTCTTCCTCTGCACCGACGGCCGTCGTCGCTTGATTCGCCGGCCACAGAGCGTTCCCGGCCTCGCCCCCGCGCTCGTTGGACTCGCGGTGAGCCACTGAACCGTTCCCCTCTTCTTCCCATGCCGTTGGGCCGCTCTAGCCATTGCTTCCGCCGGAGCCGAGACGCTCCACCGCACGGACTCGTCGCCGGCGAAATCCCAGTGACCATTTGGTCACGGGCGTGCACCGTTGCGCTAGCCGTGACCCGTAGAGCCCCTCCAGCGCCTCAGCTCCCTCGTTTGTGAGCTGCAGCGCCAGTCCCGCGAACCCCCGAGCTCCGGCCGCCGCCTCGGGCTCCATTCCGGCGAACCCCGGCCACCCCCGCACCTCCCGTTGGTCCCCTTAGATGCGCACGGGCACGGGCTACCTCCTGGTGCCCTTGGCGCGTCGATCCGTCGCCTCTGGCGTAACTCCGGCGAGCCACCGCCGCTCTGGGTCGTCGCCGTCGTCCAACCACCGGCAAATCCGACGTGGCGGGTCATTAGGGCCTAACCACCCCGCTAACCCAGGCCTAGGGCCACTGACAGGTGGGCCCTACCCTTTAATTAACCCGGCTAACCATTTAGTTAAGTCAATTAAACTCTGTTAAATCACTGTGCAGCTGACATGTGGGTCCCATAGGTCAGATTTGACCTGGACAACGCCGTTGACTTGCTGACGTCACTGTGAAGTCATGCTGACGCAGTAAATTCATTTCTGGATTTATTATTATTCAGGAAATTACAGAAAATGCCTAAAACTTCAATAAATCATAGAAAATTAACCGTAACTCCAAATTAAATAATTTATATATGAAAAATTATCAGAAAAATTCAAGGAATCCATCTGTACCATTTTCATGCATGTTAGAACAACTTATAGGTGCTGTTTAGCACAAATCAATTAAATGGCATTTGAATAATCACATATGGAGTTTAAATTTGAATCTTGTATTCAAACCAACTTCATTTAATCTGTTGCTAGTTGCATTAGCTCAAAACACATTCATTTTGCCATGTCATGATCATGCATCATATTGTGCATTGCATTGATTGTGTTCCTTTCTGTGTTGCCGGTATTTGTCCCCTCTCGATAGACGTGATACCGATGATGTGATCGTTGACACTGATGAAGACTCAATGCTATCTTCAGAAGTGCCAGGCAAGCAAAACCCCCTTGTTCATTCCGATAAAATCCCACTCTCTCGCTCCTGCTCTCTTTTACTGCATTAGGACAACAACGACATATTTGATACTTGCTGCGGTAGCTGAACCCTTTATCCTTGCATGACCTGTCATTGCTACAGTAAATAGATGAAACCCACTAGCATGAGTAGGAGTTGTTTGAGCCCTGATGTGCCTACTCATTCATGCTTGTTTGTCATGCCTGCTACTGCTTAGAGTTGAGTCAGGTCTGATTCATCGGGGATGAATCAGAGGCGTGTGAACATGTCCTGCTGTGTGTGAGCTAAGTGTGTGAACACGATTTGGTAAAGGTAGCGGTGAGAGGCCATGTAGGAGTACATGGTGGGTTGTCTCATTGCAGCCGTCCTCAGGAACTGAGTTCTGTGTTTGTGATCCATGACCAGCTACTACCACACATTGGAATGCTTAAGTGCCCCTCTCGGCTTATTAATCAACTTGATCTCTGTCCAGGAGTTGCAACTAGTTTCTGGTGTTTGTAGGTAGTGTTAGTAGTCTACCAAGTGGCACCCGGTACAGGTGGGCTTGGGACAGACTAGGCACAGTGGCCCGGTGTACCAAGTGGCACCCGGTTGGTGGGCTTGGGAACCCTGCACACATCGTTTGGGGCCGTAAGCGACACCTCGGCCGGATCTCCTTGCGGATGGAACCCGAATAGGCGATAAACCTGGACTAGAGACTTGTTCGGTTAGTCAGGTCGTGGCCGACTCCCTCGCCCGGCTTCCGCTTGAAGGTTGCCGAGGTACATGACGTGTACAGGGCGATAAGTGGCGAAAGCGTGTGTGAAGAAGTACACCCCTGCAGGGTTATCATCATCTATTCGAATAGCCGGATTCCTCGGATATGGAAACTTGGACCCCATTGCATAGTTCATAGACAAGTGAAAGTGGATACTCTAAAATACGCAAGATAAGCGTGAGTGCTATGGATGGCGTTCTCGTAGGGAGACGGGAGCGGATCCATAGTGGTGTATTGATATGGTGAATATGTGGACTCGTGTGCGCCACCTCAAAAGAGTTACTTGCAGTCGTAGTTCAGGATAGCCACCGAGTCAAAGCTGGCTTGCTGCAGTTAAACTCCACCACCCCCTTGTTGATAATGATGCATATGTAGATAGATCTGATGTAAGTCTTGCTGGGTACATTTGTACTCACGTTTGCCTATTTTATGTTTTTGCAGAGAGACTTCAGTCTCACTAGTAGTTCCGCTTGGACTTCGATGTTTAGCTTGATACCTCAGCTACGATCTTGTGCCCTCGGCAGGATCTGGTAGATAGTCAGGCTTCTCAGCCTTTTTCATTTATAGATGTCTGTACTCAGACATGATAGCTTCCGCTTGTGCCTTGACTTGTATGCTCTGATTGTTGGGTCATGAGACCCATGTTTGTAATGTCTCGCTCCTCGGAGCCTATTGAATAAACTACTTGAGTCGTAGAGTCATTTTGTGATGCCATGTTGTATTGCACATATCAAGCATATTGTGTGTATGTTATTGAAATGCTTGGTATGTGTGGGATCTGACTATCTAGTTGTTTATCTTTAGTAGCCTCTCTTACCGGGAAATGTCTCCTAGTGTTACCGCTGAGCCATGGTAGCTTGCTACTGCTCTGGAACACTTAGGCTGGCCGGCATGTGTCCTTCTTCGTTCCTGTGTCTGTCCCTTCGGGGAAATGTCACGCTTTGAGTACCGGAGTCCTGTTAGCCCGCTACAGCTCGGTTTACCGGAGTCCTGCTAGCCCAGTGCTACAGCCCGGACCCACTTGCTGATGACCGACACGTTCGAAGCTGGGTCATGAATGCCTGTCCCTGTAAGTCTGTGCCACTTTGGGTTTACGACTAGTCATGTCAGCCCGGGCTCCTTATCATATGGATGCTAGCGACACTATCATATACGTGAGCCAAAAGGCGCAAACGGTCCCGGGCAAAGATAAGGCGACACCCGTGGGGATACCGTGCGTGAGGCCGCAAAGTGATATGAGGTGTTACCGGCTAGATCGATGTGACATCGAGTCGGGGTCCTGACAGCGTTGGTATCAGAGCTTGACTGCCTGTAGGATTACCAAGCCAAACTGGTCGAAGTTGAGTCTAGAAATTCTTTAGTTATATAAGGGAATTGATTGTGGGTTGGAACGTAAGGCTCTTTTTACTCCTTATACCTCATGGCCTTCTGATCTGAGTCATCATCTTCTCCTCTACGGGGATTAAGAACTAGGCTTTCTCTTCTTTCTATCAGGATCACGTGTTACTAATCCGCAGACTTATAAGATTGTTGATTCAAGCCTCAGTTTAGTTTCTACCTCCGTATGTTAACTGTTGATCTCGAAACCTTGATATTGTGCTTCTGAGTGGTTATGCCACCATTTTTGTGAATGTCTCAAATCTTTTCTGAGCATTTACAGCCGTTATGCTGTCCGAGTCATCCCAGGTTTCCAAACAGTCTGATGCACTTGCAAATCCCTTCCTCCTGTTTCCGATGTGCCTTTGGTCAGATTAATCACACAAATCAGTGAGTTGAGGTACTTTAATGCCTCGACCTTTATGTTGGAGTTATTATTATGACCCTAGGTGTCTTAGGGGATCATCTAGTAATTTAGCCATGATTTGTGTTCCCAGTGTGATGATTCTGGCCATCATTCTCGAAAGCATCCCGTGATGCTACTTAGTAGTAGGTATTCTATTCCTGGGTTTTTGAACCCGAGATTCACTCTACTTAAATCATGTTGATAGTGTTGCTAGTTCCTTCAGGATATTAGTAACCCTTGCATTAGTCCTCGAGGTCCGTGGTATTTCCTTCTTCCAAATACTATGAACCATTTATGGCAGATGTTCCTCGCTGATCGAAAGATCACAATCAGAGTGCTCTCGATGGGTTCTCGATTCTATATTGTGACTCTGCCAGTTCTACCTTTCTGCATGGGTTATCCGGAAGAAATATGTTGAATTCGTTCGACATGCTAGTCCATGCATCCACAACTTGGAAAATCATATGTTCTTTTGAGGAGTACAACCTTACTGGAAGGTCGGACACTATTCATCACGACGGGTGCACCGGATTTGGAGAAGAACTCGCCTTGCAATGCCGAAGACAATCTGCGCGCCGGACTCATCCTCATTGAAGCCTAGTTCGGGGGCTACTGAGGGAGTCCTGGATAAGGGGGTATCCGGACAACCGGACTATATACTTTGGCCGGACTGTTGGACTATGAAGATACAAGACAGAAGACTTCGTCCCGTGTGCGGATGGGACTTTCCTTGGCGTGGAAGGCAAGCTTGGCGATTCAATGTAGATCTTCTCCTCTGTAAACCGACTCTGTGTAACCCTAGCCCCCTCCGGTGTCTATATAAACTGGAGGGTTTAGTCCGTAGGAATCATCATCAACAACAATCATACCATAGGCTAGCTTCTAGGGTTTAGCCTCTCTGATCTTGTGGTAGATCAACTCTTGTAATACTCATATCATCAAGATCAATCAAGCAGGAAGTAGGGTATTACCTCCATCGAGAGGGCCCGAACCTGGGTAAAACATCGTGTCCCCAGTCTCCTGTTACCATTAGCCTTAGACGCACAGTTCGGGACCCCCTACCCGAGATCCACCGGTTTTGACACCGACAGTAGTGCCTAGCCGGATTGAAAATCATTTGTCATGGCGGACCTTTTCGCTTCAGCCCCCGGACCCGACAGTCCAGGGTGTATCCGAATACCCTCTCGGTTATTTAAAACCGGGGTATGCATGGAAACCAGGCGTAGGGGTCATAAGTGCTTGAACAGACAAATACCCAACTTGTTATGTTATATTAAATGCATAGTAAGAAACATCTTCTAGAGAGAATAGTTCTGTTAGGGGTTCCTTTCCCTGGGTACGCATGCATCGATGTGCATATCCGAACTGTGAACAGAAGCACAGGAAACAAAACATCTGGGGATTCACGTTGTAATAAACGAAAAACATCTTTTTTTCACCGACCGAATATTCCCTTAAGAATGCTAGCTTTCGGCTTCACCCAGTTTGAGGTACACATCCGGCTGAACCGGCTGTAACAATCGCAGAGGTACTCCCCTTATGCCCTAGCCGAAATAACGGGAACGTAGGGCATAAACACAAGAGCCAGGCAACCCAGCATGACCAAATCTTAAGTCATATCGATGCATATAATGGTGAATAAAAGGCACATATGGAAAAACGACGCATATGTGGTAGGCGGAAAGCCATAAAAGTAATTATATTTAGCTTCCGTATAGGAAGCCCCCAGGTATGGTAAGCACACATAGTGCGGCCGGAGCAATCCAAGCATCCGCACAGTATTTAAGACTTTGTGTGGAGAAGGTAAAGAGGTTGAGAAAGGAAAAATGAGAACATAATTGAAAGAGCGGAGGTAAGGAGATGAACACTAAGTTCGGCACTAGGCGTAGAATCTCCGGAGTCTGGCCGCGTTCGATGGGTTTGGCTCGAGTCTGTTATCGGATGCATTGCACAGACGGTACGCTCCTCCGGTGAGAACTTTATCAATGATGAAGGGACCCTCCCACTTGGGTTTGAGCTTGTCCTTCTTCTTCTCCGGTAGGCGTAGAACGAGTTCGCCAACGTTATATGTTTTGGGCCATACTTCTCTGCTTTGATACCTTCGAGCCTACTGCTGATAGAATGCGAAACAGGCTTTTGCGACGTCGCACTCCTCCTCCAGGGCATCTAAGTTGTCCTGCCGATCTAGCTCAGCTTCCTTCTCTTCGTACATACGCACATGAGGTGAGTCATGGATTATGTCGCAGGGTAGTACTGCTTCTGCGCCGTGCACCATAAAGAATGATGTGTATCCGGTGGCACGATTCGGCATGGTCCGCAGCCCCCAGAGTACGGTGTCGAGCTCCTCGACCCAGTGCGTGTTCGATTCCTTCAAGGATCGCACTAGTCTAGGTTTGATGCAGCTCATAATGAGACCATTTGCAAGTTCGACCTAACCGCTTGTTTGGGGATGATAGACGGAGGCATAATCGAGCTTAATGCCCATCTTGCCGCACCAAGTTTTCACTTCATCGGCTGTGAAGTTTGAGCCATTGTCAGTGATGATGCTGTGGGGGACACTGTAACGGTGTACAACCCCTGATATGAAGTCTATCATTGGTCCGGATTCGGCCGTTTTAACTGGTTTGGCTTCTATCCATTTGGTGAACTTGTCCACCATGACCAATAAGTATTTTTTCTTATGGCTTTCCCCTTTAAGAGGTACGACCATATCCAGCCCCCACACCGCAAAGGGCCAAGTTATGGGGATTGTTTGGAGAGCGGTAGGGGGCATATGGCTCTGATTGGCGAAGAGCTGGCAACCGACGCAATGTTGGACAAGGTCCTGTGAATCTGCCCGGGCTGTCGGCCAGAAAAAACCCATACGGAAGGCCTTGTTGACAAGTGCCCAAGCTGCAACATGGTGCCCGCCGAGTCTGGCATGGATTTCAGCCAAGAGCTGCCGCCCTTCCTCTTCGGAGATGCATCTTTGGAGCACTCCAGTGGCACTTTTCTTATAGAGCTCTCCCTCATGGACTTTGTAGACCTTGGAATGCCGCATAATACAATGTGCCTCATTTTGGTCCTCGGGGAGCTCTTGCCTATTTAGGTAGGCCAAGAAGGGTTCGGTCCACAGGGCAATGACATCCATGATTTCGTGGGCCGAAGGTGTTATTTCGGTGGCAAAGCCCCCGATTATGTTAGATGGTTCGGAATCTGGGGTTTGTTCGTAGTCGGGCTGGTGTTGCCGGTCTCCCCTTCCCATACCACGGATGGCTTGAACAGCCTTTCCAAGAAGATATTAGGTAGGACTTGGTCACGTTTAGCGCCGATGCGGGCAAGGATATCCGCCGCTTGATTGTTTTCTCAGACCACATGGTGGAATTCGAGCCCCTTGAACCGAGCTGACATTTTGAGGACGACATTATGATAGGCCGCCATTTTCGGATCCTTGGCATCGAAGTCTCCATTTATTTGTGATATTGCGAGGTTCGAGTCCCCGCACACTTCTAGGCGTTGAATGCCCATAGAGACTGCCATCCGAAGACCATGCAACAGTGCCTTGTATTCGGCTGCATTGTTGGAGTCTGTGTATAATATTTGGAGTACGTATTGGACCGTGTCTCCGGTGGGGGATGTCAAGACTACACCCGCTCCCAATCCGGCCAGCATTTTAGAGCCGTCGAAGTGCATGATCCAACTGGAGTATGCGCCGTACTCTTTAGGGAGTTCGGCTTCTGTCCATTCGGCGACAAAGTCAGCCAGGACTTGTGACTTAATGGCCCGCCGTGGTTTGTATGTTATGTCGAACGGAAGGAGCTCGATAGCCCATTTAGCAATCCGGCCCGTGGCGTCGCGGTTGTTTATTATGTCATTGAGTGGTACTTCGGAGGCCACCGTAATCGAACACTCTTGGAAGTAGTGCCGTAGCTTCCGGGATGCCATGACGACCGTGTATGCTATCTTTTGATAGTGTGGGTATCGTGATTTGCATGGAGTGAGGACAGTGGACTCGTAATATACCGGCTTTTGGAGCGGGAACTTGTGTCCGTCTGCTTCTCGTTCGATGATGAGCACTGTGCTTACAACCTGGTGTGTTGCAGCTATGTATAATATCATAGATTCGCTTGTATTTGGCGCGGTCAGGACTGGATTGCTGGCCAATCGGGACTTTATTTCTTCCAGTCCGGCCGTGGCCGCATTCGTCCAGTCGAAGTGTTCGGTGCACCGAAGAAGGCGATAAAGAGGTAGTGCCTTTTCTCCTAATCGATATAAAGCGGCTTAAGGCAGCCACCCATCCAGTTAGTTTCTGGATCTGCTTGAGGTCTGTTGGGATAGCCAACTGCGACAGAGCTCGGATTGTTGCCGGATTTGCTTTGATTCCTCTGTTGGAAATGATGAAGCCGAGAAACTTCCCAGAGGGTACGCCGAAGACACATTTTTCTGGGTTGAGCTTGATGTCGTATGTTTGGAGGTTGTCGAACGTGAGTCTTAAGTCATCTATTAAAGTTTCGACATGTCTAGTTTTGATGACCACATCGTCCATGTATGCCTCCACTGTTTTGCCGATTTGCTTCTCCAGGCATGTCTGAATCATGCGTTGATAGGTCGCGCCGGCATTTTTGAGCCTGAAAGGCATAGTGTTGAAACAGAAGGGGCCATATGGCGTTATGAAGGCCGTTGCGGCTTGGTCGGATTCCGCCATCTTGATTTGATGGTATCCGGAGAATGCGCCGAGGAAACACACTGAGTCATGTCGTGTGGTGGCGTCAATGATTTGGTCAATGCGAGGGAGGGGGGAGGGATCCTTAGGGCAAGCCTTATTGAGGTCTTGGAAATCGGCACATAGGCGCTAGGATTTGTCCTTCTTTGGTACCATTACCAGGTTTGCTAGCAAATCCAGATGTTTTATATCTCTGATGAATCCGGCCTCAAGTAGCTTGGCTAGCTCTTCTCCCATGGCTTGCTGCTTAGGCTCTGAGAAGTGCCTAAGAGTTTGCTTGACTGGCTTGTATCCTTTCAATATATTGAGGCTGTGTTCGGCCAACCTGCGTGGGATGCCCGGCATGTCTGAAGGATGCCAGGCAAAAATGTCCAAATTCTCGCGTAGGAAGTCTCGCAGTGCGGCGTCCATTTTGGGGCTCAACTGTGTCCCAATGGAAGCTGTCTTTGTGGGGTCCGTTGGGTGGACCTGGAATTTGATTATCTCGTCCGCGGGCTTGAAGGAGGCGGACTTGGGTCACTTGTCGAGTATCACGTTATCTCTGTCCACTGTGGCGTGCAGCTTTGTTAGTTATTCGGCCGCTAGGGCTTCGGATAATGCTTCCAGGGCTAGTGCGGTGGTTTTATTTTTGGTGTGGAGTGTGACGTCCGGATCACTAGCTAGAGTGATGATTCCATTGGGTCCGGGCAGTTTGAGCTTCATGTACCCGTAATGGGGTATAGCTTGAAAGCTCGTGAATGCGTCCCGCCCTAGAAGGGCTTGGTATCCGCTGCTGAACGGGGCCACTTGGAACGTGATTTCTTCGGACCTATAATTCTCCGGCGTGCAAAATACCACATCCAGTGTGATTTTTCCCGCGCACCATGCCTCCTGACTAGGGATGATTCCCCTGAAGGTAGTGCTGCTTTGCTCAATGCGGCTTTTGTCGATTTCCATCTTGTTGAGGGTTTCCTCGTAGATGAGGTTTAATCCGCTTCCGCCATCCATGAGCACTTTAGTGAGCCGGAAGCCGTCCATAATTGGACTGAGGACCAAGGCGGCTGGTGCCCGGACTGTTCGGAATTGAGGTTCGTCACTGGCATTGAAAGTTATGGCCGTGTCGTTCCATGGATTTATTGTTGCCACATGGCAAACTTCAGCGAGGCTACGGAGAGCTCGCTTGCGCCTATTATTTGAGGCGAAAGTCTCGAAGACTGTCAGTACCGCATTGTTATTCTCGATGGGATGTTGTTCTGTAGTATGGTTGATGAGGAGATCCGCGCCGCTCTTTGCTACCTGCCGGAGTATCCAACATGCTCTAAGGCTATGTGTTGGTACGGTATCCAGTGTGCTGTGAATTTTGCATGGCCCATTGAGCCATTTCTCCAATACGGTTCCACGCCCTGCACTAGGCCTTGCTTTTTTGCTAATTGAATCGGGTGACTTGCGAGAGTTTACCCTTTTCGCTCGGACGAAGGGTTTACTGAGAGCCGGATTGTCCCAAAAGTTTGTTTGGGTTTTCCAGGCGCTTTCCATCACGCAATACTTCTGTACTATGGATGCTAAGTCAGCAAAGTGTACTATGTCACGGCGACATATAGCATTGAGGATCCCTTTGTCCGTGCAATTTTTGCAAAAGAGTGAGATTGCGTCCTTCTCGCAACAGTCCTTGACCTTGTTTATCACAAGGAGGAATCTGGCCCAGTAA
The DNA here is from genome assembly GCF_002162155.2 of Triticum dicoccoides. Lineage (NCBI taxonomy): Eukaryota > Viridiplantae > Streptophyta > Magnoliopsida > Poales > Poaceae > Triticum > Triticum dicoccoides. The sequence continues at coordinate 510,056,651 of NC_041393.1, read as the reverse complement.
TGATGTACTATCTCTTGGGGATCTTGTCTAATATGAAAAAGATTGAATAAATCTGGGTGGGTGGGCGGATTTAAGTCCGAATCCTGACCCAATCCGAGACTCAAGGGCAGAGAAGCTTCCGAGCTTGGCAGCTCGGGCTCCGGGATGTTGCCGAATTTCTTTGGCCCGCCGCCCGATTCTAAATTCGGGGTTTGTGTCATGTCCTCCTGTGAGCGGGTGTCCAGCTCAGGGAGCTCGGAAATCTGGGCATAGTTCATCCTCAAAATAGAGGAAGAATTCGTACGATGCTCTTCCACTACCGCTACCTCATGGGTGACCGGTGGAGAGTAAATCTCCCTTTGGTCGGGTTTAAGCCCGATTCGGTCATAGTCCATAGCGACGCCCAGAGTGGTGATGCGATCCAAGCGCTCATTAAAGGAGGAGATCTCCCTTGGGTCCATCTGTTCGGCAAGTTATGAACCAACACGGAGGCTGTTTTTGATGACCTGAGAAGTCATCGTCGGCGCGACAGCCGATCGGGCGGTCACGATGAAGCCGCCCAGCCGGAGAGTTTGGCCTAGAGCCAGGGCTCCCCCAGAGGTGATGTTGTCCTTGACAACGAGACGAGCCATCGAGCCTTATCGTGACGACACAGTGGAACTCTCAATGAAAGCACCAATGTCGGTGTCAAAACCGGCGGATCTCGGGTAGGGGGTCCCGAACTGTGCGTCTAAGGCTAATGGTAACAGGAGGCAGGGGACATGATGTTTTACCCAGGTTCGGGCCCTCTCGATGGAGGTAATACACTACTTTCTCCTTGATTGATCTTGATGATATGAGTATTACAAGAGTTGATCTACCACGAGATCGTAGAGGCTAAACCCTAGAAGCTAGCCTATGATTATGATTGTTGTTGTCTGATACGTCTCCAACGTATCTATAATTTTTTTTAATTGCTCCATGCTACTTTATCTACTGTTTTAGGCAATATCGGGCTTTATTATCCACTTTTATATTATTTTTGGGACTAACCTATTAACCGGAAGCCCAACCCAGATTTGCTGTTTCATGCCTATTTCAGTGTTTCGAGGAAAAGGAATATCAGACGGAGTCAAAACGGAACGAAATCAACTGGAGAAGTTATTTTTGGAAGGAAAGCTACCAGATGGACTTGGACCCCACGTCATGAGCCAAGGGAGGTGCTCACGAGGGTGGGGGGCGCGCCCACCCCACCTGGGCGCGCCCCCTGCCTTGCGGGGCCCCCGTAGCTCCACCGACGTACCCCCTGCACCCATATATACCTACATATCATAAAACTTCCAGAACAGGAGATAGATCAGGAGTTCCACCGCCGCAAGCCTCTATAGCCACCAAAAACCAATCGGGACCCTGTTCCGGCACCCTGCCGGAGGGGGATCCCATCACCGGTGGCCATTTTCATCATCCCGGTGCTATCCATGACGAGGATGGAGTAGTTTACCCTCGGGGCTGAGGGTATGTACTAGTAGCTATGTGTTTGATCTCTCTCTCTTGTGTTCTCTCTCGTGTTCCCTCTATGGCATGATCTTGATGTATCCCGAGCTTTGCTATTGTAGTTGGATCTTATGATGTTTCTCCCCCTCTACTCTCTTGTGATGAATTGAGTTTCCCCTTTGAAGTTATTTTATCGGAGTGAGTCTTTTATGAGAACACTTGATGTATGTCTTGCTGTGATTATCTGTGGTGACAATGGGATATCATGTGCCACTTGATGTATGTTTTGGTGATCAACTTGCGGGTTTCATGACATTGGGAACCTATGCATAGGGGTTGGCACACGTTCTTGACTCTCCGGTAGTAGCTTTGGGGCACTCTTTGAAGTACTTTTATGTTGGTTGGATGAATCTGAGATTGTGTGACGCATATCGTATAATCATGCCCACGGATACTTGAGGTGATAATGGAGTATCTAGGTGACATTAGGGTTTTGGTTGATGTGTGTCTTAAGGTGTTATTCTAGTACGAACTCTTTTATAGATCGGTCTGAAAGAATAACTTTGAGGTGGTTTTGTACCCTACCATAATCTCTATGTTTGTTCTCCGCTATTAGTGGCTTTGGAGTGACTCTTTGTTGCATGTTGAGGGCTTGTTATATTATCTATTTATGTTATTATTGTTGAGAGAACTTGCACTAGTGAAAGTATAAACCCTAGGCCTTGTTTCCTACCATTGCAATACCGTTTACGTTCACTTTTACCACTTGTTACCTTGCTGTTTTTACAATTTCAGATTACAAAAACCTATATCTACTATCTATTTTGCACTTGTATCACCATCTCTTTGCCGAACTGGTGCACCTATACAATTTGCCATTGTATTGGGTGTGTTGGGGACACAAGAGACTCTTTGTTATTTGGTTGCAGGGTTGCTTGAGAGAGACCATATTCATCCTACGCCTCCTACGGATTGATAAACCTTAGGTCATCCACTTGAGGGAAATTTGCTACTGTCCTACAAACCTGTGCACTTGCAGGCCCAACAACGTCTACAAGAAGAAGGTTGTGTAGTAGACATCAAGCTCTTTTCTGGCGCCGTTGCCGGGGAGGCTAGGTAAAGGGTACTCACACTCCGTCAACTAAGCTTTTTTTTGGCGAGGTGAGTGCTTGAAGGTATATCTTTAGATCTTGCAATCGAATCTTTTTGTTTCTTGTTTTATCACTAGTTTAGTTTTTAAAAGAAAACTACAAAAAAATGGAATTAAGTTTGTCACATACGCTTCACCTTTTTAATATCTTTCGTGAGTATGATGGAAAGGAAAATTGTGCTCAAGTACTAGAAGAAGAATTACATAGAATGCTTGGCATAAAATATGTGAATGATGAGCATGATTGCAATGTTGTTAGTATGAACTCCCTGAATACCCATGATGCTAATGATATGCAAAGCCACAAGCTTGGGGAAGCTATGTTTGACGGAGATGATATTTTTTTGTCCCCCAAGCTTTGATGAGCAAATTTACTATGATGAAAGCATGCCTCCTATCTATGATGATTATTGTGATGACACATATGCTTTAAATAATAATGATAACCATGAAACGTGTCATCTTGATCTTAATTTTCAATCACATGATAGTTTTTTGTTGAGTTTGCTCCCACTACTATTCATGAGAAGAAATTTGCTTATGTTGAGAGTAGTAAATTTTCTATGCTTGTAGATCATGAAAAGAATGCTTTAGGTGATGGTTATATTGTTGAATTCATTCACGATGCTACTGAAAATTATTACGAGGGAGGAACATATGCTTGTAGGAATTGCAATAATGTCAAGTTTCCTCCCTATGTGTTGAAAATCTTGAAGTTATGTTTGTTGTGCCATCCTATGCTAGTTGATTATTGTCCCCATAAGTTGTTTGCTCACAAAATCCCTATGCATAGGAAGTGGGTTAGGCTTAAATGTGCTAGTCATATTCTTCATGATGCTCTCTTTATGTTTCAATTCTTATCTTTTATGTGAGCATCATTGTCATCATCATGCCTAGCTAGAAAGGCATTAAAGAAAAGCGCTTGTTGGGAGACAACACAATATTTATCCTTACTGTTTTTTTGTGTACACATGATTATGCTACTGTAGTAATCATGTTTTATAGCTTTTGTTTCAATAAAGTGCCAAGTAGAACCTTTGGGAAGACTTGGGTGAAGTTTATGTGATCTTGGTGTGAAAAACAGAAACTTTAGCGCTCACGAGAATAGCTGCCATTTTTTACTGGAGAGTTCATTTAGGTTGATTCTTTTTGAAGATTATTAATAGACAAATTACTCAGGTCCATCAATTTATTTCATAATTGTTGAGGTTTCAGAAGTATACGTTTTATACATATTACTACAGACTGTTCTGTTTTTTGACAGATTCTGTTTTCATTGTGTTGTTTGCTTATTTTGATGCATCTATGAGTAGTATCGGAGGGTATGAACCATGGATAAGTTAAAATAAAACAGGTTTTACACCAATATGAATTTATAATTAGTTCATTACAGTACCTAAGTGGTGATTTATTTTCTTATACTAACGGAGCTTACGAGTTTTGTTTTTGAGTTTTGTGTGGTTGAAGTTTTCAAGTTTTGGGTAAAGATTCGATGGACTATGGAATAAGGAGTGGTAAGAGACTAAGATTGGGGATTCCCAAGGCACCCCAAGGTAATATTCAAGGACAACCAAGAGCCTAAGCTTGGGGATGCCCCGGATGGCATCCCCTCTTTCGTCTTCGTTCATCGGTAACTTTACTTGGAGCTATATTTTTATTCACCACATGACATGTGTTTTTCTTGGAGCATCATTTTATTTTGTTATTTTTTGCTTTATGTTAGTTATAATAATGTTTTGCATCTTTAGGTTCAATAAAAATGTCAAGGATAGCCTTTGCCATGCTTATTTTGCTAGTATACATGTTGCTGTTTGAAAACAGAAAGTTTACCGCTGTTGCAAAAATTCCCTAGAAAAGTCACAGAATGGTACAACGTTGAATCTTTTTTCATATTAATCTCTGATAAATTTGTTACAGTGGGAATTTTAGTTCATAATTTTTGGAGTCAGGGAAGTATTGATACTCTTGCATTCTTTACAGACTGTACTGTTTTGACAGATTGCTGTTATGGTTGCATTGTTTGCATATGTTTGCTTGTTTAATGATTCTATTTGAGGATAGGAGTATTAAATATACAGAGGCATTTAGTATGCAATGTTGAATAATAATTTAAGTGATTTGTTATAGTAGAAAATGATAAGGTTTTGCATTGGTTTATACTAACCTATCTCACGAGTTCTTGTTGAGTTTGTTGTGAATGAAGCTTTTGATAAAAAGAGAAACCATGATATGAGAGGAATTAAGGAGACACAAAAGTTCAAGCTTGGGGATGCCCAAGGCACCCCAAGATAATATTTCAAGAAGTCTCAAGCATCTAAGCTTGGGGATGCCCCGGTAGGCATCCCACCTTTCTTCTTCAACAACTATCGGTTAGTATCAGTTGAGCCTAAGTTTTTGCTTCTTCACATGAGTTGTGCTATCCTTGCATTGTAGTTTTCTTTAGCTTTGCTTGCTGTTTGAATAAGTATCAAGATCTGAAATTCTTTAATGAGAGAGAGAGCCATACACAAATTGGAATTTTCTAGAATACTCTATGTGCTTCACTTATATCTTTTGAGCTTGATAATTTTTGCTCTAGTGCTTCACTTATATCTTTTAGAGCACGATGGTGGATTTGTTTTAAAGAAACTATTGAACTCTCATGCTTCACTTAGATTATTTTGAGAGTCGTTAATAACATGGTAATTTGCTTAATATTAATATACTTGGTATTCAAGATATGTGAAACTTTCTTATGAGTGTGTTGAATACTAAAATAAGTTTGATGCTTGATAACTGTTTTGAGATATGGATGTGATAATATCAAATCGTGCTAGTTGGGTGATTGTGAATTTGAGAAATGCTTGTGTTGAAGTTTGCAAGTCCCATAGCATGCACGTATGGTTAAAGTTGTGTAACAAATTTGAAACATGAAGTGTACCTGGCTTGTGCATCCTTATGAGTGGCGGTCGGGGACGAGCGATGGTCTTTTCCTACCAATCTACCCCCCTAGGAGCATGCACGTAGTACTTGATTTTTGATGACTTCTAAATTTTTGCAATAAGTATATGAGTTCTGTTGACTAATGTTGAGTCCATGGATTATACGCACTCTCACCTTTCCACCTTTGCTAGCCTCTTCGGTACCGTGCATTGCCCTTTCTCACCTTGAGAGTAGGTGCAAACTTCGCCGGTGCATCCAAACCCTGTGATACGATACGCTCTATCACACATAAACCTCCTTATATCTTCCGCAAAACAGCCACCATACCTACCTATTATAGCATTTCCATAGCCATTCTGAGATATATTGCCATGCAACTTCCATCATCATCATAATGACATACATTACTTTTGTCATATTGCCATTGCATGATCATGTAGTTGACATCGTATTTGTGGCAAAGCCACCATGCATTATTTTTCATACATGTCCCTCTTGATTCATTGCACCATCCCGGTACACCGCTGGAGGCATTCATATAGAGTCATATCTTGTTCTAGTTTCGAGTTGTAATCCTTATGTTGTAATCAATAGAAGTGTGATGATCATCATTATTAGAGCATTGCCCAATCAAAAAAAAGAGAAAGGCCAAAAAAAGGCCCAAAAAAATAAAAATAAAAAATAAAAAAAATAAAAAGGGCAATGCTACAATCTCTTTTTCCACACTTGTGCTTCAAAGTAGCACCTTGTTCCTCATATAGTGAGTCTCATATATTGTGCTTCAAAGTAGCGCCTTGTTCTTCATGTAGTGAGTCTCATAAGTTGTCTTTTTATACTAGTGGGAATTTTTCATTATAGAACTTGTCTTGTATATTCCTACGATGGTCTTCCTCAAATGCCCTAGGTCTTCATGAGCAAGCAAGTTGGATGCACACCCACTAGTTTTCTTTTGTTGAGCATTCATAGCTCTAGTGCATCAGTTGCATGGCAATCCCTACTCCCCATGTTGACATCAATTGATGGGCATCTCCATAGCCCGTTGATTATCCTCGTCAATGTGAGACTTCCTCCTTTTTTGTCTTCTCCACACCATCCCCATCATCATATTCTATTCCAGCCATAGTGCTATATCCATGGCTCACGCTCATGTATTGCGTGAAGGTTGAAAAAGTTTGAGATTATTTAAGTATGAAACAATTGCTTGGCTTGTCATCGGGGGTATAGAAGTTGGGAACATCTTTGTGTGACGAAAATGAAGCATAGCCTAACTATATGATTTTGTAGGGATGAACTTTCTTTTGCCATGTTATTTTGAGAAGACATAATTGCTTTATTAGTATGCTTGAAGTATTATTACTTTTATGTCAATATGAACTTTTGTCTTGAATCTTATGGATCTGAATATTCAAAGAAGATTTACATTGAAATTATGCCAAAGTATCACTCCGCATCAAAAATTCTTTTTTATCATTTACCTACTCAAGTACGAGTAGGAATTAAGCTTGGGGATGCTTGATACGTCTCCAACGTATCTATATTTTTTGATTGCTCCATGCTACTTTATCTACTGTTTTAGGCAATATTGGGCTTTATTATCCAGTTTTATATTATTTTTGGGACTAACCTATTAACCGGCGGCCCAGCCCAGATTTGTTGTTTTATGCCTATTTCAGTGTTTCGAGGAAAAGGAATATCAGACGGAGTCAAAACGGAACAAAATGAACTGGAGAAGTTATTTTTGGAAGGAAAGCTACCGGATGGACTTGGACCCCATGTCATGAGCCAAGGGAGGTGCTCACGAGGGTGGGGGGCGCTCCCACCCCCCCATGGGCACACCCCCTACCTCGTGGGGCCCCCGTAGCTCCACCGACATACCACCTGCACCCATATATACCTACGTATCGTAAAACTTCCAGAACAGGAGATAGATCGGGAGTCCCCCCGCTGCAAGCCTCTGTAGCCACCAAAAACCAATCGGGACCCTGTCCCGGCACCCTGCCGGAGGGGGATCTCATCACCGGTGGCCATCTTCATCATCCCGGTGCTATCCATGACGAGGAGGGAGTAGTTTACCCTCGGGGCTGAGGGTATGTACTAGTAGCTATGTGTTTGATCTCTCTCTCTCTCTCTCGTGTTCTCTCTCGGGTTCCCTCTATGGCACGATCTTGATGTATCCCGAGCTTTGCTATTGTAGTTGGATCTTATGATGTTTCTTCCCCTCTACTCTCTTGTGATGAATTGAGTTTCCCCTTTGAAGTTATTTTATCAGATTGAGTCTTTTATGAGAACACTTGATGTATGTCTTGCCGTGATTATCTGTGGTGACAATGGGATATCATGTGCCACTTGATGTATGTTTTGGTGATCAACTTGCGGGTTTCGTGACATTGGGAACCTATGCATAGGGGTTGGCACACGTTCTTGACTCTCCGGTAGTAGCTTTGGGGCACTCTTTGAAGTACTTTTATGTTGGTTGGATGAATTTGAGATTGTGTGACGCATATCGTATAATCATGCCCACGGATACTTGAGGTGACAATGGAGTATCTAGGTGACATTAGGGTTTTTGTTGATTTGTGTCTTAAGGTGTTATTCTAGTACGAACTCTTTTATAGATCGATCTGAAAGAATAACTTTGAGGTGGTTTCGTACCCTACCATAATCTCTATGTTTGTTCTCTGCTATTAGTGGCTTTTGCGTGACTCTTTGTTGCATGTTGAGGGCTTGTTATATTATCTATTTATGTTATTATTGTTGAGAGAACTTGCACTAGTGAAAGTATGAACCCTAGGCCTTGTTTCCTACCATTGCAATACCATTTACGCTCACTTTTACCACTTGTTACCTTGCTGTTTTTACAATTTCAGATTACAAAAAACCTACACCTACTATCTATTTTGCACTTGTATCACCATCTCTTCGCCAAACTAGTGCACCTATACAATTTGCCATTGTATTGGGTGTGTTGGGGACACACGAGACTCTATGTTATTTGGTTGCAGGGTTGCTTGAGAGAGGCCATCTTCATCCTACGCCTCCTACGGACTGATAAACCTTAGGTCATCCACTTGAGGGAAATTTGCTACTGTCCTACAAACCTGTGCACTTGCAGGCCCAACAACGTCTACAAGAAGAAGGTTGTGTAGTAGACATCATTGTGCTACAGACTAAACCCTCCGATTTATATAGACACCGGAGGAGGCTAGGGTTACATAGTGTTGGTTACAAAAGGGGGAGATCTAATATCCGAATTGCCAAGCTTGCCTTCCACGCAAAGGAGAGTCCCATCTAGACACAGGACGAAGTCTTGAATCTTATATCTTCATAGTCCAACAGTCCGACCAAAGTATATAGTCCGGCTGTTCGGATACCCCCTTATCCAGGACTCCCTCAGCAGCACTTAGCTCCGTGCTGGTGAGAAGACTAGATTTGGTGCCGGTCCAGCTGTTCATTTGCTTTCTGAAGTTGCTCGCAATTTTTTAGTAATCTTTCAATGGATTTGTATTCTCGAACGCTGGTTCCTTGAGCTGTCTTCTTCTCCTAAGCTGTTTTTTGGTCTAAGGGCGTGAGAGAGGTGGCAGCCGCCCGCCACTTCTCCTCACACTCCTCACGCGTGGGGCTAGGCAGGTGTGTGCGCCTCAGGCATGCCTTCACTTGCACGCACCACGCCGAACCCTTGTGTTTCGGCCTCATCCTCGCAAGGACCCCTCGATCAAGCTCACGGGCACCAGCACCCCTCATGTCCGTGCTTCTCAGGCAGCGTGATGCGGTGCGTCAAGATCAAGCTAATCTATGACAGGGGGCTCACGTAAGAGGGAGTGAGCCGCTCGACAGCTTTTTCTTTTTTCTTTGAGTGCAGCCTTGCAGCGACTCCACAACAGTTCTTGAGACCTCACGACCCCATGACAAGGGGTCTCCATCGAGTACCTGAGGCCAAGCCTCACGAGGCGGTGAATTACTACGTACATACCAAGCTAAGTCATCATACCCTTGGCTACCCAGAGCACAATCTCATTATGACACAACATTAAGATAGCAAGCATAGCGTAAGAGCATAACTGCCATGGTTCATTACACAACCTAGCGAGGTACACCATCTTCTTTTTTTGAATTACAGGAGAAAGGAAAAGCTAAGCAAGGGGGGATCGAAGGCATGTGAACTCGGCACCAGCACTGCATCCTCGAGCTGCGCCTCAAGGTGCTGGCCTTGAGACCAAGTTCGCCAGCCCCCAGCCTCATGTTGGGCTCCTCTCCAGCTTCACTGGGGCGCCGCAGCGGGATGAACCACCAGCGTCCTCGACATGAGCACGACGACACGGAGGCCGGTCGTAGCCACCGCTGCTCGGGCTCTTGTTCGAGGAAGAGTTTCCGTCGCGGGAGGAGGAGCGCGCGCCGCTGAGACCAAGCTTGTTGTCGCCACCGTTGTCGTCGCCGCCATCCTCCGGGCAGCACCCCATGCGGCGGCCGTCCTCCCTGAACACCCTCACGTAGAGGGTCGCCAGGCCATCTTACTTGAAGTGGAGGATGCACCTTCCACCCAAGCCACGCGGGCGGGCGAAGGTCTACCAGCTGCGGGTCAGGACCATGCTGCCGGAGGCGGTCACCTTGGTACCAACCTACGAAGCTCTACTGCAGCACCCGTCAGCCTGCAGCCAGAGGCCATCGAGCCCTGAAGAAGGAAGCTCACCGGAGAAGAAGCGTGGGAGCCAGAGCGAGGTGCCAGCCGGGCTCCCCGACCACACCACGAACTCAGGGAGCACGTCCAGCAAGGAGAACCGTGGTTGAGGCGGGCGCACAATCATAGCGTGCCTCCCTTCGTCATTGGGGCTGCACCGAAGTCGGTGACCCCCACCGCGAGAAGAGGTACCGTCGCGGGCGCCAAGAGCAATGCCACCTTCGGGGGTGCATGCCGGTGCCCCCTGGATGTCGCCGGAGGAGCTGCGGGGTGTTTGCGGGGACGACCGCAACCCCTCTTAGGAGGTGGAGGGGCTGTCCCCTCCTTGGAAGCCTTCCCCTTCTCGGCCGTTGAAAACCTCCTCGGCGATGCCATGAAAGCAAGATGGAGAAGAGAACAAGTAAGCGAGACGAAAGAGAGATGAGCAGGGGCTCCACCCGCTGGCACATTTATAGCCAGAAGAAGGTAAACCGTCGGCCTTCCACGATATCTAGCAATGATGATTCTCCCTGCACGAAGCATGCAGTTGTCGAGTTGAACGGTTGCCGAGGTGGCATGGGGAAACGGAGTCACCCACGTCCAATCAATCACCATGCATCATCAAGGCCGCAGGCGGTTAGGGCCCGCGGTGTTCCACACTTGCCCTCTGGCTTCGCCTGAAAGCCAAGTCCAAGCGTGCCTTGGGCCCAGGGGCTACTGTCGGCGTCCTGGATTCGGGGGTATCCATCCCTGCCTGTCTGCAGCCCACCACGTGGCTCCATCAACGGCCTGGTACGGCCCAGCTTCAATACCAACACCACAAGACCCTCGCGAGGGGCCAAACCTCGTGAGGCGGGCAATGCCAAGACCCCCAAACGAATCGGCCTCCTCAGGAGGACTCCTGAGGGGCGGAGATTTCTATGAAGGTTACCTCACGAGGCTCAGCTGACGTGAGCCATGACGACAAAGGCCAGGCGGGCGCAGAGCGCAGGTTTCCTCTTCAGTGCAAAGGAGGCAAGCCACATGCACGGAGTCTCGAGGAATCAGCCAAAGGTTTCCATTTCGATGCAACAAGACCAGGACCGCCAGGACGGCAGGACGGAGGTCATCGATGAGCCCATCGCAGCGTCACGACCAGAGGCTTTTTGCAGGCGAAGACTACTTTTGTCGGGATAGACTGTACTACTTGTCCCCTTTCAAACCCGGCCGTTGTGGGATCCCTTCCTACTCATATTTGGGAAGAGGACCAAGGCCACTATAAATAGAACTAGCCACCACCATAGAGTGGGGGTAGAGATCAGAACAAGTAGAGCTAGCATACACCACACCAGCTCAAGAACACCTCACCTCTTGAGGCTAGTTCATCCTTTGTACTAGTTCATCCGCAGCCTACAAGCCAATCCACCACACCACACTGGATTAGGGTATTACACCACAACAGTGGCCCCAACCAGTATAAATCACCGTGTCTTTGTGTCTCTTTGAGCTCGACGCGCTAGGCTTAGGAGGATCGCGAGTAGGCAGGCTGGGAAGGTTGAGATCTCCGCATGCACCCCAGTGTTCAAACCTCTCAAGGGTTTGCGGATCTCTAAATCCGACAGTCTGGGTACCACAACCACTTGACTCAACTGGGAGTTAATCTTCCTGATGATAGTGTCATTGACAGAGTTAATCGATCACTGCCACCAAGCTACAAAAGCTTCGTGATGAACTATAATATGCAAGGGATGAACAAGACTATTCTCGAGCTCTTTGCAATGCTAAAGGCTGCAGAGGTAGAAATCAAAAAGGAGCGTCAAGTGTTGATGGTCAACAAGACAACTAGTTTCAAGAAAAAAGGCAAAGGGAAGAAGGGGAACTTCAAGAAGAACGGCAAAAAGGTTGCTGCTCAAGAGAAGAAACCCAAGTCTGGACCTAAGCCTGAAACTGAGTGCTTCTACTGCAAAGGGACTGGTCATTGGAAGCGGAACTGCCCCAAGTATTTGGCGGATAAGAAGGATGGCAAAGTGAAAGGTATATTTGATATACATGTTATTGATGTGTACCTAACTAATGCTCGCAGTAGCACCTGGGTATTTGATACTGGTTCTGTTGCTCATATTTGCAACTCGAAACATGGGCTACGGATTAAGCAAAGATTGGCTAAGGACGAGGCGACGATGCGCGTGGGAAATGGTTCCAAAAGTCGATGTGATCGCGGTCGGCACGCTACCTCTACATCTTCCTTCGGGATTAGTTTTAGACCTGAATAATTGTTATTTGGCGCCAGCGTTGAGCATGAACATTATATCTGGATCTTGTTTGATGCGAGACGGTTATTCATTTAAATAAGAGAATAATGGTTGTCTATTTATATGAGTAATATCTTTTATGGTCATGCACCCTTGATGAGTGGTCTATTTTTATTGAATCTCGATAGTAGTGATACACATATTCATAGTATTGAAGCCAAAAGATATAAGTTCAATAATGATAGTGCAACTTATTTGTGGCACTGCCGTTTGGGTCATATCGATGTAAAGCGCATGAAGAAACTCCATGCTGATGGACTTTTGGAATCACTTGATTATGAATCACTTGGTGCTTGCGAACCGTGCCTTATGGGTAAGATGACTAAAACTCCTTTTTCCAGAACAACAGAACGAGCTACTGACTTGTTGGAAATAATACATACCGATGTATGCGGTCCAATGAGTATTGAGGCTCGTGGTGGGTATCGTTATTTTCTTACCTTCACAGATGATTTGAGCAGATATGGTTATATCTACTTAATGAAACATAAGTCTGAAACATTTGAAAAGTTCAAAGAATTTCAGAGTGAAGTGGAAAATCATCGTAACAAGAAAATAAAATTTCTACGATCTGATGTGGAGGAGAATATTTGAGTTATGAGTTTGGTCTTCATTTGAAACAACATGGGATAGTTTCACAATTAACGCCACCAGGAACACCACAGCGAAATGGTGTGTCCGAACGTCATAACCGTACTTTATTGGATATGGCGCAATCTATGATGTCTCTTACTAATTTACTGCTATCGTTTTGGGGTTATGCTTTAGAGACGACTGCATTCACTTTAAATAGGGCACCATCAAAATCCATTGAGACGACGTCTTATGAACTATGGTTTGACAAGAAACCAAAGTTGTTATTTCTTAAAGTTTGGGGATGCGATGCTTATGTGAAAAAAGCTTCAACCTGATAAGCTCAAACCCAAATCGGAGAAGTGTGTCTTCGTAGGATACCCAAAGGAAACAGTTGGGTACACCTTCTATCATAGATCCGGAGGCAAAATCTTTGTTGCTAAGAATGGATCCTTTCTAGAGGAGTTTCTCTCGAAAGAAGTGAGTGGGAGGAAAGTAGAACTTGATGAGGTAGTTGTACCTTCTCCCTTATTGGAAAGTAGTTCATCACAGAAATCAGTTCCCGTGATTCCTACACCAATTAGTGAGGAAGCTAATGATGATGATCATGAAGCTTCAGATCAAGTTACTACTGAACCTCGTAGGTCTTCCAGAGTAAGATCTGCACCAGAGTGGTACGGTAATCCTGTTTTGGAAGTCATGTTACTAGACCATGATGAACCTATGAACTATGAGGAAGCGATGATGAGCCTAGATTCTGCGAAATGGCTTGAGGCCATGAAATCTGAGATGGGATCCATGTATTGGAACAAAGTGTGGACTTTGGTGGACTTGCCCGATGATCGGCAAGTCATAGAAAATAAATGGATCTTTAAGAAGAAGACCGACACAGATGGTAATATTACTGTTTACAAAGCTCGTCTTGTTGCAAAAGGTTTTCGACAAGTTCAAGGAGTTGACTACAATGAGACTTTCTCACCCGTAGAGATGCTTAAGTCTGTCCAAATCATGTTAGCAATTGCTGCATTTTATGAGTATGAAATTTGGCAAATGGATGTCAAAACTGCATTCCTGAATGGATTTCTAGAAGAAGAGTTGTATATGATGCAACCAGAAGGTTATGTCGTTCCAAAGGGTGCTACCAAAGTGTGAAAACTCTAGTGGTCCATTTATGGACTAGTGCAAGCATCTCGGAGTTGGAATAAACGCTTTGATAGTGTGTCAGTGTGCCAAAGTAGGGACTCTCCTTTTGACCCCTTTACTTGTGCACGGGCAGTCAGAGCCACCCGCCACGGCCACGCATAGTAGGGCAAGGGAGGGAAGTCGGTGAGAAGCCAATGGTATAGGAGAAACAGAGCAACGACAAGGGCCAAGGCCACAGAGATCAGATGGACGAAGCAGGTTTCCTCGGCAAGGACCCTTGTCGGGGGCAGCCTCAGCAGCCCCGGCAAGACCATTGCCGGGGCAGCTCGCCCACACCAACGGAGCGAGCCACCTTCGAACCCACCAACGCTAACAAACGCGTTGGGGCAGGGCTCGGGAGGCACCTTCGTGGTGGCATGCAGATCTTTGTGAAGACAAAGAATATTCAAGATCAGATGAGGATTGGAAGGCAACGATCCTCGACAGGGTTCTTGCTGAGGAAGCCCACGAGACCCCCGGCAAGGTCCTTGCTGGGGACAAATAGCACGCCACGGCAAGACCCTTGCCGGGCCACCCGGCAAGGCCCTCGCCAAGGGCGCCAGCGGGGCCACTGCCAGGCCCACACCAGCCAAGTCTCCGCCGCTGTTCACATGCAGCTGCCGCCCCAACCAGCTGGGCAGGTACCTGCGTGGCACCATGCAGCCCTTCGTGGAGGCTCCACCACTATGCCACCACATCTGCATGCCTGCCTACATGGCACCGCATGCATCGCTGGCCAAGGCGCGTGTTAAAGCAAGGAGAAGCGGCGACGGATGGGACGGGCCTCGCCCCCGTCCCTGATAAAGTGAAGGGGCACCTAAGCCACGCATTAAATGCGTCTTGTCCTGTAATACGGGCGATAAGCTCGTAGCACTGTAGAACTTTCCACCTCCTGTGTGCCACTGTGGCAGCCCCTTTCGCCTATAAAAGGAGGCCCATGGCGCAATGGAAAAGGATTCGGCTCTTTCAAACCAGGTGAGGGAGTCCTGGATTAGGGGGTATCCGGATAGCTGGACTATATGCATCGTCCGGACTATCGAAGCGTGAAGATACAAGACTCAAGACTTTGGCCCGTGTCCGGATGGGACTCTCCTTTGCGTGGAAGACAAGCTTGGCAATCCGGATATTGTATTTCCTTCCTTGTAATCGACTCCATTTAAACCCTAGCCCTCTCTGGTGTCTATATAAACCGGAGAGGATGGTCCTTAGAAGGCCGATCACAATTACAATCATACCATCATAGGCTAGCTCTTAGGGTTTAGCCTCTACGATCTCGTGGTAGATCTACTCTTGTACTACACATATCTTCAATATTAATCAAGCAGGAAGTAGGGTTTTACCTCCATCGAGAGGGCCCGAACCTGGGTAAAAATTGTGTCCCTTGCTTCCTGTTACCATCAACCTAAGATGCATAGATCGGGACCCCCTACCCGAGATCCGCCAGTTTTGACGCCGACATTGGTGCTTTCATTGAGAGTTCCTCTGTGTCGTCGCTTTGAGGCTTGATGGCGTCTTCAATCGCTAACAACACGGTCCAGGTTGAGACTTTTCTCCCCGGACATATCTTTGTGTTCGGCGGCTTTGCACTGCCGGCCAATTCGCTTGGCCATCTGGAGCAGATCGACAGCTACGCCCCTGGCCACCAGATCAGGTTCGAAAACTTGACCTACACGGAGGATATTCACGGAGACTTGATCTTCAACGGATTCGGCCCTGCGCCAGGAGCGCCGGACAGTCACGATGAGCACGGCCTAGACCTGCTATTGGACAATGCTCGGAACATCATCCCTGCAATAGCCCCGGATCTAAATCCGGAACAGGTTGTGTTGCCCAAGGACGGAGGGGTAGACCCCGCCCCATAGGCCGCATACTCATCGGCGTTGGAGCCGAACACAGGTCTCACCTCTGTGGAGGCCTATAAACCCGGACCCCCGGACTCGTATCCGGTCGTTGGTTCTAGTGCGCACACTCTTGAGCCAGCCGAGCCAGGTTGGGCTCCGGTAATGGAGTTTACCGCTGCGGACATCTTTCTGCACTCGCCCTTTAGCGACATGCTGAACTCATTAAAGTCTCTCTCTTTGTCAGGAGGCTCTGGGCCGAACTATGTCTGGCTTGAGTGGGAACCAGGCGACAAAGAAATTCGCTGCCCACCCACCACCCACTTCATTGCTACAATCGATGATTTAACCGACGTGCTTGACTTCGACTTCGAAGACATCGACGGTATGGACGACGATGCTGGAGACGTACAGGAGCCACCGCTCACAGGGCAGTGGATAGCCACCTCTTCATATGATATATATATATATATATATGGTGGACACTCCGAAAGAAACTAATGGCGATGAGGCAACGGAGGATAACCCCTCCAAGAAAAAAGCAAAGCATGGCCGTCGCCAGCGCCGCTCCAAGCCCCGCTAAGGCAATACCGGTACTGGAGACAAATACAATCCAGATGGTGCCGACGATGAATACAACCCCGAACAGCCCACCTTCGAGCAGGCCGAGCAGGAAAATGGGCAGGACAGCCCAGATGAACAGGCGACAGACGGGTATCCGGAGGAGGACAATTACATGCCTTCCTCCGAAGACGAGATTAGCCTCGGCGACACGAGTTCGGCGTGCCCGAGGACCCTGCGGAGCAGGAGCGCTTCAAGCGTCGGCTTATTGCCACTGCGAGAAGCCTAAAGAAGAAGCAGCAGCAGCTTCAAGCTGATCAAGACCTGCTCACAGATAGATGGACAGAAGTCCTGGTAGCCGAGGAATATGGACTCGAGCGCCACACGGCTGACCAGCCACCTCGACGCCGGGATAAAACGGCATATCAGCCGGAATACCAGCCTGCACCCCCGCGCCAGTTTACTATGTCCCGGGGCAATATTCAGGACCTGCGCGATAAACTGGATAACGCCACAGGACAACCAAGATCGATCTACGGATCACGGGGGCGCGCCGCAGCACATGACGATGACTGTCATACCGGATACACTAACAGCAAATCTGGCCAGGCCGAATATAACCAGTCAGACACAGCCGGACTGCGCCGTGACATAGCCCAGCACAGAGGCGCTGCACACCCCCTCTGCTTCACTGATAAAGTGATGGATCATGAATTCCTGGAAGGGTTCAAACCCGTAAACATCGAATCATACGATGGCACAACACACCCCGCGGTATGGATTGAAGATTTCCTTCTCCACATTCACATGGCCCGTGGAGATGATCGACGTGCCATCAAGTATCTTTCCCTTAAGCTCAAAGGACCCGCCCGGCACTGGCTAAACAGCCTGCCCGCAAATTCCATTGGCAATTGGGAAAACCTGGAAGACACATTTCTTGACAACTTCCAAGGAACATATGTGCGGCCTCCGGATGCCGATGACTTGAGCCACATTACTCAATAGCCTAGAGAATCAGCCAAGAAATTCTGGACTTGGTTCCTAACTAAAAAGAACCAAATAGTCGACTGTCCAGACGGCGAAGCCCTGGCGGCCTTCAAGCATAATATCCGTGATGAGTGGCTCGCCCGACACCTCGGTCAGGAGAAACCGAAGTCTATGGAAGCTCTCACGACACAAATGACCCGCTTATGCGTGGGCGAGGATAGTTGGTTGGCTCGCAGCAGCACTACGCCACATTCTGGCACTTTAGATGTCCGAGATAATAATGGCAAGCTACGGCACAACAGACACAAGCGACGGAACAACGGAGACAACACCGAAGACACGGCAGTCAATGCCGGATTCAGCGGATCCAAATCCGGTCAGAGGAAGAAGCCATTCAAAAGAAACAATCAGGGAGCGTCCAGTCTAGACCGCATATTGGAGCGCTCATGCCAAATTCACGGCACCCTGGACAAGCCAGCCAACCACACCAATAGAGACTGCTGGGTATTTAAACAAGCCGGCAAAATAAACGTCGAACACAAGGACAAGGGGCTGCACATCAATGATGACGAGGAGCCCCGGCGTCCGAACATGGGGGAACAGAAGAAATTTCCCCCAGGTGAAAATGGTCAACATGATCTACGCCACCCACATCCCCAAGCGGGAAAGGAAGCGAGCACTACGGGGCATCTACGCGATGGAGCCAGTCATCTCCAAATTCAACCCATGGTCAGCTTGCCCGATCACCTTTGATCATAGGGATCATCCTACTAGCATCCATCACGGCGGCTCAGCCGCATTGGTTCTAGACCCAATCATAGACGGATTTCACCTCACAAGAGTCCTTATGGACGGAGGCAGCGGCCTGAACCTGCTTTACCAGGACACAGTGCGCAAAATGGGCATCAATTCTTCAAGGATTAAGCCCACCAAAACCACCTTTAAAGGTGTAATTCCTGGAGTAGAGGCCCGTTGTACGGGCTCTATAACATTGGAAGTGGTCTTCAGATCTCCGGATAACTTCCGAAGCGAAGAGCTAATCTTTGATATCGTCCGTTTCCAAAGTGGTTACCATGCACTGCTCGGACGAACCGCATTCGCTAGATTCAATGCGGTACCACACTATGCATACCTCAAGCTCAAGATGCCAGGACCGCGCGGGGTCATAACAGTCAACGGAAATATGGACCGCTCTCTCCGTACATAAGAGCATACTGCAGCCCTTGCGGCAGAAGTACAATACGGCCTCCTCCGGCAAACCATCAATCCGGCGACGACAACCTCAAGCTCCGTCAAGCGAGGGCGGAACACCCCGCAACAGGATCAGCAGGCACGTGAAGAGCATGACTAGCAGTCCGGCCTCCGCTCAAATCCCATCAAAGCAGCATTCGTGCCACGCGTACACAATTACGCACTCAAAATACCATGGGCACAAGCGGAGGCGTAGCAGCTGCTCAGTCAGCAGTACGATATTGCTTTGTAACCTTTCCATTTACCTTTAAGGACATTGCTTTAGTGAAGCTTCTCCAGAAGAGCCGGATTGTCGGACTTACATAGGAGAGAAAGCCAATGAGGCAACAGGCTTTGCGCACAGAAGGAAATATCCAGATGGAATCTATTTATGATCGTTATACCTGCTTTATCTATCTATACGTAGCCTGCCTCTGGATAGGGTATGTCAAATAATCCTATTTATCTCCACTTCATGCATTCATTATAAACATACGCTTAAACGTATTATTCATCAATGAGAGATCATATATAGTGTCAGCTTATTATTCTTATTTGAGCATTTTTTTCTTACAAATGTCTTTTAGTATTGCATCCGTACACTTTGGTACGTTGAGTTTACTAGGGGCTTCTTATGGCACCCCATAATACGGCAAGACAAGTCCGAACACTTTCAACAGTGCGGCACCCCAAACTTATAGCATTATATGTAAACTCCAAATAATGTCTTGGGTCTACAGTTGGGATAGCCCGTCTCGCTTGTTTTGGTGCCTTACGTTCCGTTCTATCGGCTAAGGTAGCGCAGGGAGAACTACTGCGATTGTGCCCTAGTTCTTCCGGACGAGCACCTCAGTAGAGAAAACGGAAAATTGACCGGCATGATGTGGCGAGAGATGGTCGTTGTTCGAGAGGTCTTATAATCCTGAAAGATTTTTCCGCTTTAGGCAATAATTCGGCTTTGTCTGATCTAGGCGTATATAGCGCCCCAATTCGGCCTTCCAGATTCTAGGGGCTTCGCCGAAATTTAAAATTGTAGACTTCTATGGCTAAGTGAAAGTTATAAAGCCGCATAGTCTAATTGCCTTGTTCACTGCACTGGACACCTCCTTAAGGGACCAAACATTTGGATAAAGAGTGTACGGGTTTTCCACAAACACCCCAGTACTAGTTATATGGGGGCGGAAGCCGACGACTGGCCTACTTTCAGAATTTGATAAACAGCCGCACATAAGGTAATATTTTAAATAAAAAAAGTGCTACATAGCGCAAGTAACTTCGTCTTTAAATTACAAACATGACAGAAGTGAATTCATTCGAAAATTATGTCCTTGGTACATTCATCGGCCACGAGGCAAGCACCCTTCATAACACCATCATAATACTTCTCGGGAATACGATGCTGCTTGCCTTCTGGCAGCCCGTCCTTCACCAGTTTCTCCGCATCCAGCTTGCCCCAATGCACCTTCGCACGGGCAAGGGCCCGGCGGGCACCCTCAATGCAAATGGATCGCTTGACGACTTCCAGGCGCGGACATGCATTCACCATCCGCTTGATCAGGCCGAAGTAGCTGGTGGGAAGGGGCTCACCAGGCCACATCCGGACTATGAAATCCTTCATAGCCACTTCGGCCGCCTTGTGGAATTCGACCAACTGCTTCAGTTGGTCACTCAGAGGCGTTGAAAGTTCGGCCCTAGCATACTGGGACCAGAACATCTTCTCCGTTGAGCTCCCCTCCTGGGCACGGTAGAACTCCGCGGCATCTGATACGTTGCGTGGCAGATCTGCTAATGCCCCTAGAGAGCTCCGGACTCGGGTAAGTAGAAAAAACGCCTCCTCCACATTTTGCTTTGCATAAAGAATTTCTTACCCGCCTTATATTTTTGGCCTCCTGGATTTCCTGCTATGCCCTCTCGGCTTCGGCCTTGGCGTCTTTTATACTTGTAAGGGCCTTCGCAAGCTCGACCTCTTTTGCTTTAAGCTCATGCTCCATGGACTCGACCTTTTTGCCGAGCTCCTGGAGCTCTTCTTGTACCTCGCCCACTCGGGCTTCTTGCTTTTTGCGCTCCTTGCGTTCCAAGGCCGCCTTGTGTTCGGCCTTGGACAACGCTTTCTTGAGAGACGCCACTTCGGTGGTGGCCTCTGTTACCAAATCACGAGGCTTTGTTGTTAGCATATTTAAATTTTATCTGCCATTCATTATATAAGAGAGGGGAATCATTCACCTTTGCTCTCTTCGAGCTGCCTCCTCGTGAGGTTGAGCTCTCCGTGCGCCTGCTCCAGGTCCTGTTTCAGTCCGGCGATCTCGGCCGTACGGACTGCAGCGGCAAGTAGCACAACCTGCTTATTCAAATTCAAACTTATTGTTAAACTCCTACGGATTATAATTGACCCTCCGTTTGGTTTTTCCTTCCGAACACCAAATAGAGTATCAAGGGCTACTACCTATCGGGTGGTAATTTCACACATTTTTACTACTTACCTCAAGGCCTGTTAGGAGGCTGGTGCAGGCTTCGGTTAGTCCGCTCTTGGCGGACGAAACCTTCTGAATCACCACACTCATGAGAGTACGGTGCTCTTCATCTATGGAAGCGCCGCGAAGCGCTTCCAGCAGACGATCCGACGCCTCGGGTGTAGCGGAAGTACTCGGCACAGACGGCTCGCCCTCCTTAACGAGGGGCTGTCCGCCTGAGTCCGGAACCACGGGAGGTTCCGGAACGGTGTTCGGCTGAGAGTCCGGCTTACTGCGGCTCTCACCAACACGATCCGCGGGGACCTTGAACCCCGCGTGTCTGACGTTTGGAATGCCGCCTTGGGGCGCCTCCAGATCCACCTCCCCCCGCTCGGGGAGCCTTTCGGACAACACCTCCGTGTCGTCCGCAGGCCGAGGAGAAGTGGCCATCGGGAGTGAGTTCGTTGCTGACTCACTCAAGGACCTGTCCGAAGATGACACCTCGGGATGGGCCCTGGCCGGACTGCATACAAGTTCGGCGTTATAACAAAACTATGAAGCAAAATTACGATGTATTGTGGATACTTACGATCACACTCGGGGCTTCTTCCTGGGCAGCCACCCCTCCTCGCTATCGGTGGCGGTGGCGGAGTATTCCGGAAGGGACACCTTTCCCTTCTTGGACGTCCCAGTCTCCCCTTCCGGGGCGACCTTCCTCTTTTTCTCCCCCCAGTACGGGGAGGTGGAGTTTCTTCTTGTCTTCCCCCGCTTCCGCGGGAGGAATCTGCCTTGTCTTCATCAGATGACAAGGGTATGATGGCCTTGCACCGGGGGCCTCTCCTGGTGCCCTGGTCCGCCCTCTCAGGCCCCTCGTCCTTTACGGATGGGGTGGCCTCCTCCTCCTCTTCTTCTTCCCCTTCGGGGGAGGAGTGTGCCTCGTCGTCTTCGGACGAGGCTTCGTAACCTTACGTCGGAGACCCTTTCGAGTCCCAGGGGCCTTCTTATCGGCCTTCTTCTCCGGCCCCTTATAGGGCGCCGGGACCAGCATCTTCGTCAGGAGATCATTAGCTGGGCTTTCTGGCAGCGGAGCCGGACAGTCGATCCGCTTCGCTGTCTCCACATAATCCTGAACAAATGTACACAATCATTTAAGGCTTCCCCATGAATATATTCGGAAGAACCGAACCCGGTGGTAGCCTGAGAACTCACCTGAATAGGATGCCGCGCGGCATGGAGCCCGCGGTCCTCGGATATGAGAGGAGGTACTTCGATGGCCTTGAACAACGCCTTCCACGCGTTCTTGTGCTTCATGCTGTAGAGCCTCTGAAGCGTCTGGTGTTCGGCCGGGACGAACTCCCACAGATTAAATGTCCGCCTTTGGCACGGCAGAATTCGGCGAATGAGCATGACCTGGATCATGTTGACAAGCTTGATGTTCTTGTCCTTCATGCCCTTAATGCAGTTTATGAGTCCGGTCAGTTCTGTAGGTTCGCCCCAGGACAAGCCCTTCTGTTCCCAGGAGGTGAGCCTCATGGGGGTTCCGGATCGGAACTCGGGGGCTGCCTCCCAGTTGACGTCATGCGGCTCGGTGATGTAGAACCACCCCGACTGCCACCCCTTCACGGTTTCCACAAAGGAGCCGTCAAGCCAGGTGACGTTAGGCATTTTGCCCATCATGGCTCCTCTACACTCTGCTTGCTGGCCGCTCATGATCTTCGGCTTCACGCAGAAGGTTTGCATCCACAAGCCGAAATGAGGCTTGATGCGGAGGAAAGCCTCGCATACGATGATGAACACCGAGATGTTGAGGACGAAGTTCGGGGCTAGATCATGGAAATCTAGCCCGTAGTAGAACATGAGCCCGCGGACGAAGGGGTGGAGTGGAAACCCCAGTCCACGGACGAAGTGGGCAAGAAACACAACCCTCTCGTGGGGTCTTGGAGTTGGAATGACCTGCCCGCCGTCTGGTAGCCGGTGCGCTATGTCTGCGGCCAAGTATCCGGCCGCCCGAAGACTTGCGATATTCTTCTCCTTCATGGTGGAAGCCACCCATTTGCCTCCTGCCCCGGACATGTTTAACTGTGTGGAGAAGACTTGGACTAGGGCGCTGGAGCTCAAGGAGGCAAGAGTGGGCAAAGGAGGAGGAAGGCGTGGGTAAAAATGGGGAACTCTTATCCCTTTATAGAGGCAACGGAAGCGGTTCGCCTCCCCACTAGCCTGTTGAGAATCGCTTACTTCCCAAGTTCCACGATTGATGGCACGGGGGGATTACCCATACCCGTATTGACGAGAATCCCGTGATAAGGGGACACGATCTCTGCTTTGACAAGACGTGTCAAGGAAACCGCCTCGCAATACGCGATGTGGCTGGTTGTGGAAAAACGGTTCGAATAATGACCTGACCGTAAGGACATGTCATGTCATTTAAAAAGTGGTCAGCTGAAGTATCATTCTCTCTATGGTGGTATGTGAAGATCATTTTGCAGATCCGGACATGGTCTACATGTTCGATAATAACCTTGGAGTATTCGGAGAAGGAACCCACCTTTCAATGCCGAAGACAAGACTGCGCGCCGGACTCATCGTCATTGAAGCCTGGTTCGGGGGCTACTGAGGGAGTCCTGGATTAGGGGGTATCCGGACAGCTGGACTATATGCATCGTCCGGACTATCGAAGCGTGAAGATACAAGACTCAAGACTTTGGCCCGTGTCCGGATGGGACTCTCCTTTGCGTGGAAGACAAGCTTGGCGATCCGGATATTGTATTTCCTTCCTTGTAACTGACTCCATGTAAACCCTAGACCTCCCCGGTGTCTATATAAACCGGAGAGGATGGTCCTTAGAAGGCCGATCACAATTACAAGCATACCATCATAGGCTAGCTCTTAGGGTTTAGCCTCTACGATCTCGTGGTAGATCTACTCTTGTACTACACATATCTTCAATATTAATCAAGCAGGAAGTAGGGTTTTACCTCCATCGAGAGGGCCCGAACCTGGGTAAACATTGTGTCCCTTGCTTCCTGTTACCATCAGCATAAGACGCATAGATCGGGACCCCCTACCCGAGATCCGCCAGTTTTGACACCAACACCAGGCAGCACCCATAGCTAGTTCGAGAGCTCAAGAACACTGAATACATCCACCAACGCAGGACTGTAGGGTTTTACGCATTCTTGCGGCCCGAACCTGGGTAAATCATCCTTGTGCTGATTACTGGTCCCACTCGTCTCACGATCCCGCGCTCTGCAACCGCAGTAGGGATTCTTGTGATCCCATAGGTGTCGTTTCCCACCGACATCTTTGGCGCTAGGTAGGGGCGCGCAGAGAATCTGGTCTAGTAGTTGGCCTAGAAGTTCACCATCGCCATGGCTCCTAAGAAGAAGACGACCATGGCGACCGGTTCATCCGAGACTAGGCTTCCATCATCGGTGTGGGCCAGTAGCGGGTCAGTCATGGACAGAACCCATGGCGCGGCCCGCGAACACCCACATCGCCCTGGCAGTCAAGGCCCGGCGGGCGGCATCGTTTGTACGACGGGCAAAGAGCCGCGTGGCGCCGGCCCCCGAGACGGAGTCGGGCCCCCCCCCGTAGGCGGCGCGGGGCCCTTCAGGGTATTGTCATGCCGCCAACCGACGGCACGACAACCTCCAAGACACCAACACCAGTGCCCACGGTGCAGTCTTCTCAGATCATGTGCGATGAGCAGCGCCGCCCCGCTGGTGACCCAGGGCCCCGCCCTGGGAAGAGCCCCATGCGTCCTTCGCAGGATGAGGGAGGCGAGTGTGCGCGCCAAGGCACCAACGAGGGTGGCGGACAACTGCGGAGCCGTGGCGAGGCTCCTTCTAACGTGGTTAGAAGTCGAAGCGCATTGCGGTCCACCCAGTTCTCGCCGCCGCCCATGTCAGCAGAAGCCCTAGCACGCGCACAGCTGCTCCTCGACTTCCCTCCCACTGCGGAGAAGCTTGATTAATGGCGGGCCACCGTCCGCAGCCTTGTCGGCATCGCCAACAACGATGATATGCGACCGGCGGGACCTGTAGGCCATCGCTCCGTCGAGCCACCACATGCCAGCTGGGGCCGAGCCGGAGGCGATGCGGCTACAGTGCATTCCCCTCTTCCATCCCGACCACCGTGGGTGTCCGTCCGTCGTGACGACGCTCGTGATGACATCTCCATAGCATCGTCCGACCCACGAACCCACCGCGACCAACGCCAAGTTCTTCGGGAGCGGGCCCATGAGGACGCTCAAACCACCATCGAGCACCAAAGTGACGCGCGCCTCCAGTCGAACAGGCGAGCAAGGCCCGCTACGGACCACCCAGCACTGGGAGGTTATGGTGGCCTACCCTATGAGGTGGGTTGTTCGGCCTTCACCCGTGAGCTGCGGCAGTTCCAGTGGCCCTCTCACCGCACGTTCAAGCCCGACTTTGGCGAGAAATACAACGGCAAGACTCATCCGTCAGAGTTCCTCAGCATCTACACCATTGCGATGCAAGCTGCTGGGGCCCGCGATGATAAGGTGCCTGCCAACTGCTTCCCATTGGCACTCAAGCCTAATGTTATGTCATGGTTGATGCACTTGTCGATGGACTCCATTTCTTCTTGGGCAGATCTATGCCATGAGTTTGTTGGCGCCTTTACCGGAGGCCACCAAGCTCATGGCCAGGCAAGTGATTTACATATCATCCCCCAGAAGGAAGGAGAAAACTTGCACAAGTACATCCAAAGGTTCAGCTAAGTGCAGTACAACATCCCCGACGTCCATCCTGCCGCTGTGATCAGTGCATTCCACTAGAATGTGCGCAACCGCAAGATGTGTGGGAGCTGGCGAGGAACAAGGTCAAGGATGTGGCCGAGATTTATGTTCTGGCCGATCGATGCGCTCGCGCTGAAGAGGGAAGGAAGTACCCCGGCGAAGATGCTGGCGCGGAAACCGACTCCACCGGCTATACCTCAACCCCGGCGAAGAAGGGCCGGCGCCGTAACAGGAAGCGCAAGGGCAATGTAGTGCTTACCGTCGAGGGATCCGACGGCACCAGCTCCACCAAGAAGACCAAGGCGGGCGACCCGGACAAGGAGGTTGCCGGGTGTGTCTCCTGCCGGGCCTTGGCGGCTGCCGACAAGCCAGGAGGCTCCGACAAGCAGTATTGCAAGATCCACCGCACCAAGGGCCATGACCTCCAAAACTTCCGGTAGCTAGAGCTGCTCGCTGAGAAGCAGAAGGCCGAGTATGAGCGGCGGGACAAGGAGAAAGGCCAAGATGGTGCCGAGGGATCCGGCAAGAAACGTGGCGGCCCAGGGGGCCGCCGCGGCAAAGATAATCAGCAGGAGAGGCCCGCCCGAGGCCGCGACAAGAAGCAAGAGGACGATGATCATGACGAGGACGACGAGTCCGGCGACCACGAGTTCTAGAAAACTACAGAGGCCATGTGCGTCGATGGTGGCGCCTCGCTGCATACATCCCACCACCAACTCAAGCAGTGGGCACGTGAGATCACAGTGGTCGAGCCATTGTTCGACGCACGAAAGCCGCTGAAATGGTCTAGCACGCCCATCATCTTCAACACCGAGGACCACTCTGACCGCACTACTACGGTCAGGTGCTTTCCATTGTTGGTTTCACCAACGATCCGCAACCTCAAGGAGACAAAGATGTTGGTTGACGGCAGGGCCTGCCTGAACTTGATCTCGCCTGTTGTAGTCAAGAGGCTACAGATCCCTAATGGAGACCTCGAGGAGACGGGCACATTCCAAGGGGTTAACCCGGGGAGGAGCCAGCCAAAGGGAAAGGTCACGCTGCCCGTGACGTTCGGAGGCGAGCTGAACCATAGGGCGGAGAGGATTGTTTTTGATGTAGCCGTGATCCCCTTGCCTTACAATGGGATCCTCGGCCGCCCGACACTAGCCAAGTTCATAGCGGCTTCACACTACGCCTTCAACATGCTGAAGATGCCCGGGCCGATGAAAATTATCACCGTCTCCTCCGACAAGAAAGATGCATTGATTTGCGCTGACCAACTCTACCGGGAAGCAGTTGCAGCAGCTGCCACTAAGGCACCTGCTCCTGCCAACAGAGCCCCGGGAGGGAAGAAGACCGGCGATACCCCTCACACCCACTCCGGCAAGCGCACCACTTTGGGGTGTTGCGCTCCCATTGAGAATGTGCCAGAGAGCTCCGCCGACAAGAGCAAGAAGTCCAGAGCCGCACCACCAGAGAACAAGAAGGTACCCATCAAGGAGGACGACACGGGGGGAGTCGGATTTCGGGTTCCGGCAGACCCTTGAGGTTCGAACTCTGGGGTGCGTGCGAAGATCTCTCCCCTACCGACTCACGTCTCGAAGCCTCGCAAGGAATCTAGGCTAGAAAGATGAACACACAGGGGACACGAGGTTTATACTGGTTCAGGCCACCATTGTGGTGTAATACCCTACTCCAGTGTGTGGTGTGGTGGATTGCCTCAGGGGCTGATGATGAACGGTACGAAGGAAGAACAGCCCCGTGAGGGATGTTCTTGTGGTGGTGTTGTCCCTTTGGAGGGGTCGATTCCCGATGCCTCTATGCTATGTTGGCTAGCCCTATATATATAGAGAGAGGCCCTGGTCCTCTTCCCAAATATTGAGCGGGAAGGGCGCCAACAATTGGCCATTTTGAAGGGGAACATCTAGTACACTTATCCTGACTAAAGTTGGTCTTCGTCTTCCAAAGACTCTGACGATGACGCCGTCTTGGGCTCCACGTTGACCTCCATCCTGCCGCTCTGCTGGTCTTGGTCTCGTTGCATCGAAACAATAACCTTTACCTGATGCCTTGGCATGTGCTTGCTCCCTTTGCACCAAAGGGGAAACAAGGACACTGCGCAGGCCGGCGCCTGCCTGGCGCCCGCCTAGCCTCGATCGTCATGGCCTGCGTCACAGGCACCTCGCGAGGTACCACTGCCTTGATCTCTCCGCCTCCTCGCGAGCCTGCCTGACGAGGCTGCTCCTGAGGAAGCTTCCAGTCGTCTTCCCCGCGAGGCTTGGCCCCTCGCGAGGGTCTTGAGCTTGAGTTGATGAAGGTGGGCCGCACTGGGCCACTACTTGGGCCACGCCACAGGCCGCAGGAAGGCAAGTCTGGGGACCCCCATTCCCAGAACGCCGACAGTAGCCCCCGGGCCCAAGGCGCGCCCGGACTTGGCTTAGTAGAGAAGCGAAGGGGCAACCGCCCCAACGCGACTAGTCCCTGCATGCAAAACGGGTCATGATTACCTGCGATTGTGGAGGCCGATGGTTGGCCTCCTCCGGCTATAAGTATGGAACGGCGCGAGCCCTTCCAGTCCGTCTCTCCTTGCTCCGCCTCTTCTTCTTTGCTCCTCGTCCACTTCGACGACAATGGAGCCAATCCGCC
>NC_041393.1:509991108-510027698 GCF_002162155.2 Triticum dicoccoides | reverse complement strand
GGCCCGTCCCACTCCCGCTGAAGAAGCGGCCGGTCCCCTGCCGCTGAGATGAGGGTGCTCGACAGGAGGCGTTGAGGCCTTGGTACGAGCGGCCTCCTCTCGGATATCAATTACCCTTGTACACCCAGGCCGAGGGCCCTGGGGAAGAGGGCGCCGAGCGGCGCCGCCCGCGTCGCCGGCGTCGCCGACGGATCACGGCGACACGCGTCGTCCTCCTAGGAGTCCACACTGCGAACACTTCCCGCGAGCTCGTGCTTCACGCCGCCATGGCTCCAAGCTCTTGGATCTGCCTTCCTGCCTCCTTCGCCTTTGAGATACCGCTGAGGGGGCCTCGGGAGGTTTGGCTGTAGCACGCCGACTGCCGCACCCCCACGATTGAAGCGGAGGTCGAGGTTGTCGCCCCTGGCAAGGTCTTCATGACCCGAGGCTGGGGCGAGATCGCCAGGGTCTGCCGAGCTGGGGGCACCCTCGTGATTCACCTGGAATATGATGGCGCCTCCCTGATGCTCTTCAAGGTCTTCAACGAGGAAGGACGCCGGCTGGAGTGCTGCCTCAGGGACAGCGGCCGGAGCCCTGGAGCGGCGAGGACTAAGCCTGCCGCCTGATGATGGCGTCTTCTACTGCGGCTCCAGTAGTCAGGGCTCTTTAGGATTTGCGTCTTTTGTTTCCTTGGGGGAGTCAAGGAAGTACCCCGTGGGGGTATGTAAAGCGTTTGTAATCCCTTTTGTTAATATGATCCTTATCATGATGCAGTGTGAGATGCTTGTCCTATCACGGCTTGGTTCCTCCTTTCTAACCTCACGAGGGCCTAGTGCTCTGTGCCGACAGGTCCCAGTCCCCAGGAAGGCTTCAGCCGTCGCTGGTATGCCAGGTCGCGATGCCGTGGTCAAGGCCAGGAGGTGAACGACCCGAGGTCCAGTAAGAGCCCCCGAGGCGCGATGCTCAGGAGGTCCCCCTTGGTGCTCAAGCAGCTATCGCTCGGTGAGAAAGGAGCACAACGTCGCCGTTACAGGGCCGCACTAGGTGCATAGTCGGTGTTGCGTTAGCTAGCAATTCTGTAGAGGGCGACTTATCTCAGGAGTTTGGGGCCATTTTTCGGCGCGGTGCCAGGCCCGTGCGTCCATAGCTGGGGAGTTGCCCGGCGAGGTCCTTGCGAGCTTCCTCCTTCTCCCCCACACTCCCCTTCGTGCTCTATGTCCTTAGGTCCCAGCCGTCGCTGGTATGCCAGGTCGCGATGCCGTGGGCAAGGCCAGGAGGTGAGGGCTAGAGAGCCAGTAAGAGCCCATGAGTCGCGATGCTCAGGTGCCCCCCCTTTAACGCACAAGCGGTTCGTGCGGGTGAGAGAGGAAGAGAGACCGTGGAGGCCTCGCCTGACGCTGTCCCTTGGATAGACCCTGTAAACTCATCACGAGGAAAACAAGAATTGCCATCACAATTGTCAGCCAGCCACTGGTTGCTCTAGGGGAGTGATGAGGGCACTGAGGGCCTGGTGAGGTGGCACCTTGCGGGGCTGCCGCGGCCAGAGCTCTGCCACTCAAATTTGTCGGCGTTGCAGGGACGGATCCATGCACAAGCGCCGTGCCAGGGGGAGCAAATCAACAGGTTGGCGTCAATCAGTCGAGCGGTTAAGTCAAGCAGGTTAAGCATGGAATAGTAAATTAGCTCAGACGAATGCGAGAGGGATATATGCCACTGGGTCAGGCCCGAGCGGCTTGGGGATAATGCAGCCCGAGGGGTGCCCCCAACAAGGTAACCTAAAGACATGAACAAAAGAGATACATGCCATAGGGACGGACCCACGCGGCCTGGGAATGATGCAGCCCTGGGGGCGCTCCCAGCTGAAAATGCAACTTTCAAAGATGTCACTTGATACCATTGGAGATGAAGGAACGCCGAAGTAGCGGACGACGCGCGGTGAGAAAACCGATCCTCACGAGCTCCCAGGACCAGGAGCCTCGGGTGGCTCTAGGGGCACAGGCGGCCCCTCGAGGACCATCTCCATCTCTGCCAGGAGCGCGCAATGCCTAACCTCCTGAGCCTCTAGAATGCTCCTCAACAGGCGCTGATGAGCAGCAGCCATGTTCGGCAGGCTGAGAGGCATGCAAACGTAGCTGTGAGGTGGACCCTCGCAACGTCCCACGCGCAAGGGCTAGAGGTGCTCCTGAGACGCGACTCGGTTGTGCCCTGGCACGTCGATGCAGACACGCAGCCCGCCATCCTTGCCTGGGTGGGGGGCTACAACGGGTAGGCGGCGGCTGCCGCGCATGACTCTTGACTCCTGCAGCTCCTGAGTGTTTCTTGCGATGAACTCCTGAGGGTTTGCCCCTCCTTGCCTCATACCTTCCTGAGGGAAACGTGCTTTGAAGCACGCCTCCAAGTGGTGCCCGAGCGCCTCCCTCATGACCTTGGCAAAGTCGGTGGCCCTCCAGCAGAGAGCCCCCGAGCCTTGCCCGAGAAGGGCGCCAGGCGCGCCCTCCTATGCGACAGAGGGAGGCGCCCCTTGGACGGACGCGGGTCCTGACGCAACACCTCTGGAGGTGCCTGCCTCCTGATGGTTCGAGCCAGGTGATGTCTTCTTCTTCTTAGGGACCGCCTCGGGAAGGCTCCCGCTCCTGTGATCTGGGTCTTCGATTCCCGCGGCCTGGAAGGCACACTCTAGAGAACACGCTGCATCCTTCTCCTCACAGGGGACTATGATGACTCCACCGCTTCCTGGCATCTTGAGGACATTGTAGCCATGGTAACTCACTGCCATGAACTTGGCCAGGGCCGAATACCCGAGGATAGCGTTGTATGGCAGGCGAATGTGGGCGACGTCAAAGTCAATGAGCTCAGTATGGTAGTTCTTGCGCTGTCCAAAGGTGACAGGGAGGCGGACCTGCCCTATCGGGGTGGTAGAACCATCAGTGACTCCTGAGAAAGGCTTGGTTGGCTGAAGTTGATCATACGACACTTGGAGATTGTTGAATGTCTCAACAGACAGAATGTTGAGTCACGCTCCACCATCGATGAGGGTCCTGGAGACCTGCACATTGCTGATGACTGGGGAACAGAGCATCGGGAGAACTCCAACCGTTGCTGCGCACTTGAGTTGATCTGCTGAACTTAACATGATGGCACACATGGACCACATGAGAGGGCGCGAGGCCTCGGGCTTTGGGAGGGCTGCATCCACCTCAGGAGCAAACTGTTTGAAGATGCGTTGAGAGGCCGGGGCTTGAGCTCCGCTAAGGATGCAAGCGATAGCTCGTGGCTCCTGGAAGCCCCCAGCCCCCTCGTCCTGATGCTGGTCTTCGTTCCTCCTTGGCAGTGGTGGCAGAGGATGGAGGCCTGCATTGCCTTGCGGGCGATCCTCACGAGGCTGATCCCTCCAACCCCCCTTGCGAGGCTGGTCCTGCCAGTGGTCCTCGCGAGGCCGGTCACGCCACCCTTGGCGAGGGCCACGGTCTTCCCATCGTCCTCCACCTCTTCCTCCTCCTCAGCCAAAGCCCCGATCGTTGCGCTCAGGGCGTCGGTCGATTCGTTCATCTCGCACAGCTCTGAGCTCTTGGCATTTGTTGGTGTTGTGGGTGTGGAGGTCGTGGTACACGCAGTACCGGCTGCCCTTGGATGACTCCGGCTGATCCCTGCCTTGCTTGGTATCCGGCTCAGCTGCGAGCACAACTGCTCCTTTGTGCTTCATGTCCTTGACCTTGGGCTTCTTCTCTTCCGGACCAGCATCTGGAAGCTCAAGGAGGGAGAGGCGCCCTTCCTCAGCCCTGGCGCACTTGGTCGCCAAGTTGAACAGCTCCAGAGATGTGCACAGATCCTCATGGATCGCCAGCTCTTCCTTCATCTTGATGTCACGAACGCCATAGGAGAAGGCTGAGATGATGGCCTCCTCAGTCACCCTGGGGATCCTGAGGCAGGCTTTGTTGAAGCACTGGATGTACTTTTGCAGGGTCTCTCCTGGCTGTTGCTTGATGCAGCGCAAGTCATGAGTGCCTTGGAAGTTGGCGATGAAGCGAGTGCGCATCTCGTCCCAAGAGGAGATCGTGCCGGGAGGCAGGTTTAGGACCCAGGTGTGGGCGCCATCCTTGACCGCCATGGGAAACCAGTTCGCCATGACTTTTTCGTCCCCGTTGGCCGCCTCGATGCCCAGCTCGTAGAGCTGGAGGAACTCCGCGGGGTCGGCAGTGCCGTCATAGCGAGGAGGCAGATCTGGCTTGAACTTGCCCGGCCAGGCCATGCTACACAGCTCGGCGGTGAAGGCGCGGCGGCCTGCAGTGGCCATAGGGGGCCTTTGGTGACGAAGGGCTTGATCTTGGAGGTCTCCATGCGCTGCCGCCAGGAGCAGCGCGGGGTCTTGGCGTGCTGGAGCAGGAGCGCGGTCATGGTATGCTGGCGCAGGGAGCACGCGAGCGCCTTCTTGAGGGCGAGGGATCTCTTGGCAGCTCTTTTCTTGCTGCACGGGCGCTGGACGCGGCGGGTCTCGTCCAGGGGCCGCGCGTCTTGGGGCTAGGGCACCTTCTTGAGGAGGAGGCGGCGGAGGCGCCTCCGGAGCCGCATTGCCTGCACAGGACGGAGTGTGATGCAGCGAGAGGGATGGCGCAGGGGAGCCCCCTGCGGCGCTGATGAGCTCGGTGATGCGAGCGAGCCACTCGTCATAAAGGTCGTCGACGAGGCGGTAGTGCAGGAGCTCACATGCCAGGAGCAACGCGGCATGCGCGTCCATGGGAGCGCGATGAGAGTGTGACGACGAGCCTGCTGGAGTCAGCGACGGGGTAGCGGTGCGGCCTTCCAGCCGCACCGAGGGATGCAGCGATGATGCCTGCTGCTCGTTCCCCGTCGGGCCGGTAGCGGCGTGGGCGGCAGGCGATGGGGAATGACGGTGAGGCCCGCCGACAGGGGCCGTCTGGGCGACATGGGCCGCGAGAGCAGCCCGACACTTGGCGTGGGCTCGGCAAGCGTCAGACATGGGCGCGACGGACGATGAAATGCAGGACGACGGAAGACAAGATTCCGGCGCACCCCTACCTGGCGCGCCAAATGTCGGATTTCGGGTTCCGGCAGACCCTTGAGGTTCGAACTCTGGGTGCGCGCGAAGATCTCTCCCCTACCGACTAATGTCTTGAAGCCTCGCAAGGAATCTAGGCTAGAAAGATGAACACACAGGGGACATGAGGTTTATACTGGTTCAGGCCACCATTGTGGTGTAATACCCTACTCCAGTGTGTGGTGTGGTGGATTGCCTCAGGGGCTGATGATGAACAGTACAAAGGAAGAACAACCTCGCGAGGGATGTTCTTGTGGTGGTGTTGTCCCTTTGGAGGGGTCAATTCTCAATGCCTCTATGCTATGGTGGCTAGCCCTATATATAGAGAGAGAGGCCCTGGTCCTCTTCCCAAATATTGAGCGGGAAGGGCGCCAACAATTGGCCACTTTGAAGGGGAACATCTAGTACACTTATCCTGACTAAAGTTGGTCTTCGTCTGCCAAAGACTCTGATGATGACGCCGTCTTGGGCTCCACGGTGACCTCCATCCTACCGCTCTGCTGGTCTTGGTCTCATTGCACCGAAGTGGTAACCTTTGCCTGATGCCTTGGCCTGTGCTTGTTCCCTTTGCACCAAAGGGGAAACAAGGACATGCGCAGGCCAGCGCCCGCCTGGCGACCGCCTGGCCTCGATCGTCATGGCTTGCGTCACGGGCACTTCGTGAGGTACCCCTGCCTTGATCTCTCCGCCTCCTCGCGAGCCTGCCTGACGAGGCTGCTCCTGAGGAAGCTTCCTGTCGTCTGCCCCGCGAGGCTTGGCCCCTCGCGAGGGTCTTGAGCTTGAGTTGATGAAGGTGGGCCACACTGGGCCACTGCTTGAGCCACGCCGTAGGCCGTAGGCAGGCAAGTCTGGGGACCCCCGTTCCTAGAACATCGACAGGGGGAGATTTTACCATAAGCTCCACCCTCGATGGCAAATAGGAAAGCGAGCTAGTCACCTTCCTGCGGACGAAGGTCGATGTGCTTGGATGTCAAGCCTCCGACATCCCCGACGTTCCCAGGGAGGTGATTGAGCACCACCTTGCTGTCTGTCCTCATGCGCGGCCCGTGAAGCAGAAGGTCGGGAAGAAAGCTCTGGAGAGGCAGGAGTTCATCACGGAGGAAATCAGAAAGCTAGAGGTGGCAGGCTTGGTAAGAGGAGTACTCCATCCGACATGGTTGGCCAATCCGGTAGTGGTGTGCAAGGCAAATGGGAAGTGGAGGCTGTGTATTGATTACACAGACATCAATAAGGCTTGTCCAAAGGATCCCTTCCTGTTGTCGCGCATCGACCAGATTGTTGACTCCACGGCTGGGTGTGACCTATTATCATTCCTCGACGCCTACTCAGGGTACCACCAGATCTTCATGATGAAAGAGGACAAGGAAAAGACAACATTCATCACCCCATGTGGTACGTACTGCTTTTTACGGATGCCTTTTGGGTTGAAGAGTGTTGGCTCAACCTTTGCAATAGCGGTACAAATTGGTTTTGAACCCCAGCTACATAGAAATATGGAAGCTTATATGGATGACACAGTGGTCAAAACCAAGGACAAAGCAACACTTGTGCAAGATGTGGAGGAAACATTTGGAAACCTGCGCAAGATCAACCTCCAATTGAACCCTGAGAAGTGTGTCTTCGGTGTCCCGTCCGGCAAGCTTCTCGAGTTCTTTGTGTCACAGCGCGGGATTGAGGCAAACCCAGACAAGATTAGGGCCATCGAGCAGGTTGATGCACCCAAACGGATCAAGGATGTGCGTCGGCTCACTGGCTGCGTTGCCGCCATGAGCAGATTCATCTCCAATTCCGTGGAGCATGCCCTTCCCTTTTTCAAGATCTTGAAGAAGACGGGCCCAATGGAGTGGACCCCAGAGGCTGAGGCGGCGTTGCAAGACTTGAAGAAGTACCTCTCCTATGCCCCGGTGCTGGTTGCGCCTAAACGACAAGAACTGTTGCTGCTATATTTAGCGGCAACAAATCAAGTGGTTACGCCGCATTGGTGGTGTAGAGAGAGGTCGACAAAGAGACAACAGCAGCGGCAGAGTCAATGGTTGGCGGGCCAGAACCCTCCCCGACAGGGCTCGGTCCCGGCAAGACTGAGTCCCCGGCAGGGGCTGATGCCAGTACGGCAGGGCTCGCACGGCCAGGTGAAGTGGCGCAAAGGAAGAAGATGGTGCAGCACCCGGTTTACTTCGTCAGCTCCCTCTTGCAGGGAGCTAGGTCGAGGTACTCAGGTGTGCAAAAATTGCTCTTCGGCCTCCTTATGGCCTCGAGGAAGCTGCGCCACTACTTCCAAGCGCACGAGATCACTTTGGTCACCCGCCTCCCGTTGCAACGGATACTGCATAACCTAGATGCAACGGGGAGGATCGTGGAATGGGCCCTGGAGCTGTCGAGTTTCGGTCTCAAGTTTGAGGGTACCTCAACGATTCAGAGCAGAGTTTTGGTGGAGTTTGTTGCAGAATGGACCTCGACGGCTGATGAAGAGTTACAGGAGACCACTCTCCCCAGCAAGGAAACGAGCTGCAACTGGATCATATACTTTGATGGGGCCTTTTGCTGCAAGGCGCCAGTGCTGGTGTGCTGCTTGTCGCACCCACCGGAGAGCACCTCAAGTACGTCATCCAAATGCACTTTCCCCGGGAGATGTCAACCAATAATACCGCCAAGTATGAGGGTTTGCTTGCCGGTCTCAGGATCACGGCGGACCTCGGAGTCAAGAAGCTCATCGTCAGGGGCGACTCGCAACTCGTTGTCAGGCAGATCAACAAAGATTACCAAAGCCCGTTGATGGAAGCCTACGTGGATGAAGTGGGGAAGTTGGAGGAGCACTTTGACGGTATACAAGCGGAGCACGTCCCTCGGACGGAGAATGACATCGCCGACTACCTGTCAAAGTGTGCTGCCCTCAAGCTACCGGTGGAACCAGGTACTTTTGTGCTTCAGCTAACTCAACCATCTGTCAAACTATCAGCTGGGCAGAACAAGCAGAGGAAACTAGGCCCTGGCAAGTACTTCCCCTCCGAGCCCCCTGGGGC
Organism: Triticum dicoccoides; assembly: GCF_002162155.2. Taxonomy (NCBI): domain Eukaryota; kingdom Viridiplantae; phylum Streptophyta; class Magnoliopsida; order Poales; family Poaceae; genus Triticum; species Triticum dicoccoides. The sequence goes on along the minus strand of NC_041393.1, from coordinate 510,019,643 downwards.
CGCCGGCAAAGATACCGCCGCGGATGCTAGCTTTGCCGCAAGACAGTCGACTCTGGCAGGGCCTCAGGCCGTGGCCGTAGAGACAGCCGTTCCCGTGGCAGAAGAGATGCCTTTAGTCCTTGCCGTCGAGCCACAGGCTCCAGCATGGGCGCAACACACCGTCCGATTCCTCCAAATGGGAGAGCTTCCTGAGGAGCAGGAAGAGGAAAGAAAGTAGCCTGCCGGTCTGCTCTGTACCAATTTGTTGACAACGTCTTGTATAGAAAGAGACCGAATGGGGTGAAATTGAAGTGCATCTCCTAGGAGGAAGGACTAGAGCTGTTGGCAGAGATACATGCAGAAATATGTGGCTCCCACATAGGGTCGAGGGCCCTTGCCAGCAAGGCTTTCCGGCAAGGCTTCTTCTGGCCCACCGCCCTCCAGGATGCGACGACACTAGTAACCAAGTGTGAAGCGTGCCAGTTCCATTCGAAGAAGCTTCATCAACCAACTCAAGCCCTTCAAACCATCCTTCTCTCCTGGCCCTTCTCGGTCTGGGGGCTCGACATATTAGGCCCCTTCCCCCGTGCCGTCGGGGGCTTTGAGTACTTGTACGTTGCGATTGACAAGTTCACAAAGTGGCCAGAGGTGGAAGCAGTGAGGAAGGTGACAACGCAGTCAGCCGTCAAGTTCTTCAAAGGACTAGTTTGCCATTTTGGGGTGCCCAACAGGATCATCACCGACAATGGCACACAGTTCACAAGCCATGCCTTCATGCAATACATTGAGGATCTCGGCAGCAAGGTCTGTTTTGCTTCCGTGGCACACCCACGGAGCAATGGCCAAGCGGAGAGAGCAAATGCTGAAGTTCTGCGAGGCTTAAGAATGAAGACTTTCGATAGGCTGCGCAAGAATGGAAGGCGTTGGATTGACGATTTGTCGGCAATTCTTTGGTCAATCAGGACGACGCCAAATCAAGCCATCAGTGAGACACCCTTTGCCCTGGTCTACGGGGCAGAAGCAGTTCTCCCCACGAAACTCATATACGGGTCACCTCGAGTGCTCGCTTATGATGAGCTTGAGCAAGAGCGGCTGCGGCAGGATGAGGCGACGCTCCTTGAGGAAGATCGTCTCTGGGCGGCTGTGAGAGAAGCATGCTACCAGCAAGCCTTGCACCGCTACCATAGCCGCAAGGTTCATGCCCAGGGCTTTGAGGAAGGCGGCCTTGTTCTTCGACATGTTCAGTCGGCCAATAATTCCAACAAGTTGACACTAAAGTGGGAAGGCCCTTATCGGGTAACACGAGTCACCAGGCCCGACGCAGTCCGCCTGGAGATGGAAGATGTCGTTCCAGTGAGTAACTCCTGGAACATCGAGCATCTTTGCAAGTTTTACCCATAAGGCGCGGCTGCCGGGCCTCCCGGCAAGCCACCCTTTAGTACGAGCCTTGCCGGCAAGGCATGTGACCCTTTGTACAAAGCCAGGCACAAACCCTAAGCACTAATGAATGAAGCGTTGGCGCCCTAAGTTATAGCATGCATACTAGGTTGAGTCTCCTCCTCGGTTAGGGTTGATAGTGCTTGGCAGCAGCTAACCCCTAGCTTAGAGATCGAGTGTGCATCTCTCTGTTTCTTCTCTGTCCTCTTTGGTTCGCATGACAAGTAAGCATTTCTGCCGAGCAGTTTGGAAGAAAGGAACGGACCGGTGCCCCGACCCCGGCAAGCCAAAATTGCCGGGGGCCACAAATGCAAGAATCCGTCCACGGCAAGCCAAGGTTGCTGGGGGCTGCAGATCCAGATAAGTCTTTTATCCTCTATCATGCATTTCGTTATGGACTGGGATATGTGAAACCTCGTTTTATCTCTAGGCTACCGTGCTACCCTCTTTCCGCACCCAAGGATTATCTCCTGGGTCCAAAGTTGGTTGTAGTCACGGTAGCAAGGGAATAGAACATGGAGCCTAAACCCATCTCATCCCTGCCTCCGCCAAGAGCGTGAGAAAGGTTGAGCAAAATGGGGGAACGGCGAGGCCTGTTGCCGGGCGAAAAACATTTATCTCAGATGGCAACAAGGATTCGCTCCTTGCCATGGGTTTCACCCGCGAACGAAAAGCCCGGCAAACATCCCTTTTCATTAAAAACATCCCGTACAGGTACAGTTCATACGGAATGAAAAACATGAACATGGGGATTGCAAGTTCTAAATCTAACAAAGTCCCGAAGGCTTACAAGACTAAAAAGAGATAAGGTGCCCGTAATCCCTTTCTTGTCCCTCTCCTCAGGAAATGGAACAAGAAAGAAAAAGAGCAAAAGGGGCGCCTAGGCAAGGTACGAGCAGCAGAAGGCACCAGGAGAACATCCCGGTGGCCACCCCGAAGGGAGGCTAGTGATGATGATGATGGTAGAAGAGATGGAAGACGAGGCGGCAGGACCGTCAATACGCTACGAAGGCGTCGGTGCCCGCATACTCCGACTTGACGGCCTTGCCGTCCGCCCTCTTCCTCTTCCACAGCCTTCCAATGCCAGCCGCCCAAGGAGACGACCCCGAGAAGTTCAACGAGCCAGCGACGCGGATGATGGAGTCGCCGGTGCCGCCCTGGAGCGACGCGCCCGACGCCTAGTCGGACCCGTCATCGTGCCGCCCGCTACCCTCTTCGTCGCTCCCGCTGTCCTCCTCGTCACTCTCGCTTGAGGAGGAATCTTCATCATCAGAGGAGCTCTCCACGCAGCACTTTAGACGAGTGCTAAGGTCTCCAAAAATCTTGACGAAGAGCAGGTCGTCCTCCATCAACTTGAAGAGGAGAACGAGCCCCGGCGTCAGGCTGTGGACGCGGGCGAAGGTCTTCCACCCTCGACGGAGATACATGACATGAGGGGCGGGGAACTCGACATCGGCCCATATGCCGCTATTCCCGCAACCCCTCATATGCAGTCGCAACGGCTGCGGTGGATCCAGCTCCATGGCCCGAGCAAACAGCGTCGAGATACGAAGACGATGGCGCGCCGTCTGGCGCAACCTGACAAAGAACTCGCAAGGGCCGTCCCCGACATGGCCCTCCATGGGGGGAAGGGCTGCTGGTGGAGGCAAGGCCGATGCACCGCCCCGTTCTCCTCTCCCCCGAGCACCACGGCGACCTTGGCCCCGCCCTCTCCCCCTTCCCCTCGCAGCCGGCTCCGCCACCGCAGGCTCTTGGGAGGGAGCAACGCGCTGTCGAGCAGAGACCCTAGCCGCCACCGATGAAGCATCGCCACACCCCCTCGCCATGACAGAAGGAAGGAGGAAGCATGAATGGGGAGAAGTAGATGACGAAGGATTGAGAGGCGCCATTCCTCCCTCTCCCCTCTTTATAAAGGGTCGGGGGCGAGGCTCGGCCGCCCCTCTCGACCAATCCAGCCCGTTGAAGTGACCACGGGTGGGGCCGTCGACCATCCTCCCCGCTCAATTAAAGGCGCATGGGAATCGGCCCGCACGCGCGCGACTTCCCGTATCTCGCGTGCCTGTCATTCGCTTTGCATCATGCATGCAGAAAACGTGGCGCAAAGGACGGGCACAATGGGACGAGTGAAGCGGCGGTTCCCGAGTAAGGGTAGTAAATGAGCAGCGGCCCTGCGGTCTCGAAGAGACACGCAAGCCACTTCTTTACTGTCCACCACCAGATGACGCCAGCGTGCTTTGATCACACACGCACGCGCAACCCCACGTCACGCGTTCAACACAGGTCATAGGGGAAGCGCAGCGGGCGGAGCAGTTACCACGGTAAAAATCCGCCTCACCTACCCGCACACCGTTCTGGGCCTGGCCCAACAACGTGCCGCACTTATGTATGGCCCAGGCCCGGGGGCTCCTGTTGGTGTGCAAAAGTAGGGGCTCTCCATTTGACCCCTTTAATTGTGCATGGGCAGTCAGAGCCACCCGCCACGGCCACACATAGTAGGGCAAGGGAGGGAAGCCGGAGAGAAGCCGAAGGTACATGGAAAACAAAGCAACGACAAGGGCCAAGGACACAGAGATCAGACGGGCGAAGCAGGTTTCCCCGGTAAGGACCCTTGCCGGGGGCAGCCTCAGCAGCCCCGGCAAGACCCTTGCCGGGGCAGCTCGCCCACACCAACGGAGCGAGCCACCTTCGAACCCACCAATGCTAACAAACGCGTTGGGGCAGGGCTCGGGAGGCACCTCCGTGGTGGCATGCAGATCTTTGTGAAGACAAAGAATATTCAAGATCAGATGAGGATTGGAAGGCAATGATCCTCGGCAGGGTTCTTGCCGAGGAAGCCCACGAGACCCCCGGCAAGGTCCTTGCCGGGGACAAACAGCGTGCCACGGCAAGACCCTTGCTGGGCCACCTGGCTAGGCCCTCGCCGAGGGCGACAGTGGGGCCACTGCCAGGCCCACACAAGCCAAGTCTCCGCCACCGTTCACATGCAGCTGCCAACCCAACCAGCTGGGCAGGCACCTGCATGGCAGCATGCAGCCCTTCGTGGTGGCTCCACCATCGCGCCACCTCAACTACTTGCCTGCCTACATGGCACCGCATGCATCGCTGGCCAGGGCGCGTGTCAAAGAGAGGAGAAGCGGCAACCGACGGGACGGGCCTCGCCCCCGTCCCCGATAAAGTGAAGGGACACCTAAGCCATGCATTAAATGCGTCTTGTCCTGTAATACGGGCGATAAGCTCGTAGCACTGTAGAACTTTCCACCTCATGTGTGCCACTGTGGCAGCTCCTTTCGCCTATAAAAGGAGGCCCATGGCGCACTGGAAAAGGATTCGGCTCTTTTGAACCAGGCAGCACCCATAGCTAGTTCGAGAGCTCAAGAACACTGAATACATCCACCAAAGCAGGATTGTAGGGTTTTACGCATCCTTGCGTCCCGAACCTGGGTAAATCATCCTTGTGCTGATTACTGGTCCCGCTCTTCTCACGATCCCGCGCCCGGCAACCGCAGTAGGGATTCTTGTGATCCCATAGGTGTCGTTTCCCATCGACATAGTGTGATCAAAGCATATGGTTATATACAGACTTTAGAAGCCTGTATTTACAAGAAAGTGAGTGGGAGCTTTGTAGCATTTCTGATATTATATGTGGATGACACATTGTTGATTGGGAATGATATAGAATTTCTGGATGGCATAAAGGGATACCTGAATAAGAGTTTTTCTATGAAAGACCTCGGAGAAGCTGCTTACATATTAGGCATCAAGATCTATAGAGATAGATCAAGACGCTTAATTGGACTTTTACAAAGCACATACCTTGATAAAGTTTTGAAGAAGTTCAAAATGGATCAGTCAAAGAAAGGGTTCTTGCCTGTATTACAAGGTGTGAAGTTGAGTCAGACTCAATGCCCGACCACTGCAGAAGATAGAGAGAAAATGAAAGCCATTCCCTATGCTTCAGCCCCAGGTTCTATCATGTATATAATGTTGTGTACCAGACCTGATGTGTGCCTTGCTATAAGCATAGCAGGGAGGTACCAAAGTAATCCCGGAGTGGAGTACTGTACAATGGTCAAGAACATCCTAAAATACGTGAAAAGGACTAAGGATATGTTTCTCGTTTATGGAGGTGAAAAAGAGCTCGTCGTAAACGGTTACGTTGATGCAAGCTTTGACACTGATCTAGATGACTCTAAGTCGCAAACCGGATACGTATTTTTATTGAATGGAGGAGCTGTTAGTTGGTGCAGTTCCAAGCAAAGCGTCATGGCGGGATCTACGTGTGAAGCGGAGTACATTGCTACTTTGGAAGCAGCAAATGAAGGAGTTTGGATGAAGGATTTCATATCCGATCTAGGTGTCATACCTAGTGCATCGGGTCCAATGAAAATGTTTTGTGACAATACTGGTGCAATTGCCTTGGCAAAGGAATCCAGATTTCACAAGAGAACCAAGCACATCAAGAGACGCTTCAATTCCATCCATCATCAAGTGTCGGAGGGGGATATAGAGATTTGCAAGATACACACGGATCTGAATGTTGTAGACCCGTTGACTAAGCCTCTTCCACGAGCAAAACATGATCAGCACCAAAGGTCCATGGGTGTTAGAATCATTACTATGTAATCTAGATTATTGACTCTAGTGCAAGTGAGAGACTGAAGGAAATATGCCCTAGAGGCTATAATAAAGTTATTATTTATTTCCTTAATTCATGATAAATGTTTATTATTCATGCTAGAATTGTATTAACCAGAAACTTAATACCTGTGTGAATACATAGACAAAACATATAGTCCCTAGTATGCCTCTACTTGACTAGCTCATTAATCAAAGATGGTTATGTTTCCTAACCATAGACATATGTTGTCATTTGATGAACGGGATCACATCATTAGGAGAATGATGTGATGGACATGATCCATCCGTTAGCTTAGCATTATGATCGTGACAGTTTCATTGCTACTGCTTTCTTCATGACTTATACAAGTTCTTCAGAGTATGAGATTATGCAACTCCCGAATACCGTAGGAACACTTTGTGTGCTACCAAACGTCAGAACGTAAATGGGTGATTATAAAGGTGCTCTACAGGTGTCTCGGAAGGTGTTTGTTGGGTTGGCATAGATCGAGATTAGGATTTGTCACTCCGTGTTTCGCAGAGGTATCTCTGGGCCCTCTCGGTATACTCATCACTATAAGCCTTGCAAGCATTGTGACTAATGAGTTAGTTATGGTATGAAGTATTACGGAACAAGTAAAGAGTCTTGCCGGTAACGAGATTGAACTAGGTATGATGATACCGACGATCGAATCTCGGGCAAGTAACACACCGATGACAAAGGGAACAACGTATGTTGTTATGCGGTTTGACCGATAAAGATCTTCATAGATTATGTAGGAAGGAATATGAGCATCCAGGTTCCGCTATTGGTTATTGACCTAGACATGTCTCGGTCATGTCTACATAGTTCTCGAACCCGTAGGGTCTGCACGCTTAACGTTCGATGGCGATTGGTATTATGAGTTTATGTGATATGATGTACCAAAGGTTGTTCGGAGTCCCGGATATGATCACGGACATTACGAGGAGTCTCAAAATGGCCGAGACATAAATAATGATATATTGGACGACTATATTCGGACACCGGAAATGTTATGGAGAAGTTTCGGATAAAACCGGAGTACCGGGAGTTAGCGGACCCCCCGGGAAGCTATTAGGCCTCATGGGCCTTAGTGGAGAAGAGAGAGGGCCGGCCAGGAGCTGGCATGTGCCCCCTTGCCCTGTCCGAATTGGACAAGGGGAGGGGGCGGCGCCCCCCTCCTTCCTTCTCTCCTCTTCCTCCTTCCTCCCTTTCTCCTTATTGGAATAGGAAAGGGGGCCGAAACCTACTTGGAGTAGGATTGCCCCCCCGCCTTGGCGCGCCTCCTCCCCTGGCCAGCCTCCTCCTCCCTCCCTCCTTTATATACGAGGGAAGGGGGTACCCCATAGACACACAAGTTGATCAAGTTGATCTTTTAGCCGTGTGCGGTGCCCCCCTCCACAGATTTCCACCTCGGTCATATCGTCGTAGTGCTTAGGCGAAGCCCTGCGCTGGTAACTTCATCATCACCGTCACCATGCCATCATGCTGACGAAACTCTCCCTCGACTTCAGCTGGATCTAGAGTTCGTGGGACGTCACCGAGCTGAATGTGTGCAGATCGCGGAGGTGCCGTACCTTCAGTGCTAGGATCGGTCGGATCGTGAAGACGTACAACTACATCAACCGCATTGTCATAACGCTTCTGCTTTCGGTCTACGAGGGTACATAGATGACACTCTCCCCTCTCATTGCTATGCATCACCTAGATAGATCTTGTGTGATCGTAGGATTTTTTTTGAAATTACCGCGTTCCCCAAACAGAATTCACATCTTGCACATTTCAAGTGAGATGTAGTGTTGCGTAGAACTGAAGAATAAGTTCTTCATTCCAGTCATAGATGGTAGTGCAGAAGTTCAGAAGTCCAGCGTCATGAAGAACACTGAGGACAGGTTGGAAGCAAGGAAGTGATTCCATATCCACGTGAGGAATTTGTTGATGCTCAAAAACCTTGTCCTTGTCAAAAAGGATTGTAGAGTAAAAGTTCATCTGACTAGCTGTCCAGAAGCACTTGCGGCGAAGTCTTGCAGAGTCATATGTATAGTAATCCGTGAAGAAATGATGCTCAGCAAAGAAATCATCAGCTTTGAATTTCCGCTTCTTGGAATGAGGATTCTGTGGCTTGGGCTGAAGATTAACTGCTGAAATCTTCACAACCTCGTGTTGCACAACTTCTGGAGCCACAAACTGAGGAATTTCAACAGCAGTTTCATCAGCAACAGTCTTGGCCTCCATTTCTTTAGCATCAGTAGCTGGAGCTTCTTCAAGAATAGAATGAAGAGAAGCTTGATATCCTTAAGAGCCCGTATGAATCTCTTTGGTCTGCACAGGGGACTAAGGAACTTGATGGATAGGTGTGGTCAGAGGTGTATTGGGATGATGTCTTTCCTAGTAATCATCATTCAGAATGGGACTTGTAGACCCAATATCCACATCCTCATCTTCAGCATCAATTTCTTCAACACATGCCTCTTCAACTATGAACTGAGGCATGGGCGATGATACCGGCGGAGTTGAAGGGATTTTATCCACTTCAATTTCTTCATCCAACTGCTTTGAAGTAGCAGCAGCGGGATTTTGTTCTTCACTGTCATCAGGTATGACATATTCCTCACCAAAGGGAACAATCTCCTTTGATGGCATGCTTGAGGGAGGAACAACATCAATGGGGTTGGTGATTGAACTCGTCAAAGTCTTCACTTTCTTAGGAGCTGAAGACTCTGAGGTTGTTGATGCTTTTCTTTTCTTTACTGCTGCCCTCTCCACAGCTTTGGTCTTCTTTGCTTCTGATGTAGAAGGAAGGTTGATACTTTTCATCTGTGATGAGTTTGTAGGAGGTGCAGATGAAATAGGTTCAATTTCTTCAGGCACAACTGATGCAGTTGCCCTGGTAGGTTTAGATTCTTCAGGCACAGTAGCAGATTCCTCAGCTAGCCTGAGTTGTTCTTCAGGTGCAACATTGGTGGTTGCCCTGGCAGTTTCATCAGGAGCTAGAATTTCTTCAGCAGCCCGGTACTATTAGTTTCTTCAATTGTTTGATTTTCATCAGCTGTGCTAGCATTTTCTTCAGTAGGATGAGTAGATGCTTCAGCCTGAGGATTTTCTTGTTGCGATGCAGTTGCAACATTTGTCTTGAAACCCTTCGCCATTCTGACGAATCTGACTTTGGCGCCTAGCCAATCTGCATGATATGCATCAAATTCATCACTGAGAGCTTTGATCTCAATTGTTCTCAATTTGACAACATTCTTCTTCAGAAAATGCTCCTTCTTGTACTGAGCTTTCTTCACTTACCTGGTGATACGTCTCCAATGTATCTATAATTTTTTATTATTCCATGCTGTTTTATTATCAATCTTGGATGTTTTATAATCATTATATAGTAATTTTATATCGTTTTTTGGTACTAACCTATTGACATAGTGCCAAGTGCCAGTTGCTCTTTTCTGCATGTTTTTTACATCGCAGAAAATCAATATCAGAAGGAGTCCAAATGCCACGCCAATTTATGATGATTTTTAATGGGCCAGAGGGTACACAACGGGCCCTGGTTGCACTTGGGGGGAGTCCCGAGGAGGGGACAACCCACCAGAGCACGCCAGGAGGCCTAGGTGCGCCCAGGTGGGTTGTGCCCACCTCGGGTGGCCTCTGGACCAACTCTTTACTCTATAAATACCCCAATATTCCAGAAACCCTAGAGGGGTCGACGAAATTTTCATCCAGCCGCCGCAGAGTCCAGAACCACGAGATCCAATCTAGACACCATCATGGAGGGGTTCACCACTTCCATTGGTGCCTCTCCGATGATGCGTGAGTAGTTCTTTGTAGACCTTTGAGTCCGTAGTTAGTAGCTAGATGGCTTCCTCTCTCTCCCTTGGTTATCAATACAATGGTCTCTTGGAGATCCATATGATGTAAGTCTTTTGGCTGTGTGTTTGTTGGGATCTGATGAACTTCGAGTTTATGATCAGTTATATCTTTTTATATCCATGAAAGTTATTTGAGTTCTTTGATCTCTTATATGCGTGATCTCTTATAGCCTCGTATTTCTTCTCCTATATTTGGGTTTTGTTTGGCCAACTTGATCTTTTTATCTTGCAATGGGAAGAGGTGCCCAGTAGTGGGTTCGATCTTACGGTGCTTGATCCCAGTGGCAGAAAGGGAACTAACACGTATGTATCGTTGCTACTAATGATAAAAAGACGGGATCCATATTTGTCGCAATAGATAATTGGATCTTGTCTACATCATGCCATCGTTCTTATTGCATTATTCCGTTTTCTTATGAACTTAATACACTAGATGCATGCTGGATACCGGTGGATGTGTGGAGTAATAGTAGTAGATGCAGACAGGAGTCGGTCTACGAATCTTGGACATGATGCCTATGTAATGATCATTGCCTGGATATCATCATGATTATTTGAAGTTCTATCAATTTCCCAACAGTAATTTGTTCACCCACCATTTGCTATTTTTCTCGAGAGAAGCCACTAGTGAAACCTACGGCCCCCGGGTCTTCTATCTCATATCTTTGCCTTGCATCTAATTTTTCCTTGCGTTTATTTCCAGATCTATTAAACTAAAAAAATACAAAAATACCTTGCTGCAATTTATTTTTTCCTCTATCTATTTATTCCATCTACAAATTTACCTCATGTCCTTTGCCTATCTTGAGGCGTCGTACCCCGAAAGGGATTGACAACCCCTTTAACACGTCGGATTGCGAGGTGTTGTTCTTTGTGTGCAGGGGTTGTTTACATTGTGTTGCTTGGTTCTCCTACTGGTTCGATAACCTTGGTTTCATATCTAAGGGAAATACCTACCACCGATGTGCTGCATCATCCCTTCCTCTTTGGGGAAATACCGAAGTAGCTTCAAGCGACATCAAAAGGAATTTCTAGCACCGTTGCCGGGGAGGATCTTCAACATAACCAGGTTCTTAATCACAAATCTCATCTCCTTGCAATTTACAATATTCACCATTTGCCTCTCTTTTTCTCTCCCCCACTTCACAAAAATTTTCCTTTTTATTCGCCCTCTTTTTCATTTGCCGTTTTCTCGTCAGATCTCTTCTTTGCTTGTGTGCCATGTGTCTTCTATTTGATTGCATCTTTGCTTACTAAATATCTCTTGATATGGATCATCATCCACTTGCTAATATTTTTAAGAGATCCAGTTATCATGAACAAATTGCTAGTGATTTGAGTACACTAGATTATCTTTATGAAGTTTTGCTTGAGATTCGTGAATCTGTAAATTGTGATGAAGAAATTTATGAAGTGATTCATGATAACTCGTTGAATGAAAAGCATGATTGCAATGATTTTACTATAAATACTATTAATGTCAATTGTGCTAATAATATGCAAAACCCCAAGCTTGGGGATGCTAATTTTGCTATGTCCACTACTTATTGCAATGATCATGATTGGGGTGATTCTTCTTATGATCCTGAAAATTTATTTAAGCCCCATGATGAATATGAGATTGATAATAGTGCTTGCAATAATATTGAAAGTGGATTTGGAAGAGTGACAACTTTAGATCCCACTACTTTGGAGAATGTTCAATCTTATGAAATTTTTGATAAAAGTGGGTTTGGAGAGGTCATGACTTTAGTTAATGTTAATCCCACTATTTTGGAAGAGTGTCAACTTTGCATGCATGTGGATCATATAGAAAATATGTTATGTGATAGCTATATTGTTGAATTTGAATATGATCCCACATATAATTATTATGAGAGAGAGGGAAATATGGTTGTGGAAATCTTCATGTCACTAAGTTACTTCTCTTCATGTTGAGATCGCTATTGTTTCTTTCTTCTTCCTTGCATATGCTAGATCTTTCTTGTCTTACTAATTTGTTTTCCTACAAAATGGCTATGCATAGGAAGTATGTTAGACTTAAGTGTGTTTATCACATGTTTTATGATTCTCTCTTTGTGCTTCAATTCTTATCTTTCATGTGAGCATTGATAAAACTTTATGCCTAGCTAGGGGCGTAAAACTACAGCGCTTGTTGGGAGGCAACCCAATGAATAAAATTTATTTTTGCCTTTTTATTTCTATTATTGAGTGTTAGCACAATTATGCTGTTGTTATGAGTGAGTTTTTCGTGTTTTAATTAGTGTTTGTGCCAAGTAAAGCCTTTAGGATCTTCTGGGGTGATAGTTGTTTGATCTTGCTGAAAAACACAGAAACTTTGTGCTCACGAAAATAATTATCACAAATCACAAAAAAGAGATTTTGCCCTGTGTCGGTGTCAAAACCGGCGGATCTCGGGTAGGGGGTCCCGAACTGTGCGTCTAGGCGGATGGTAACAGGAGACAAGGGACGCGATGTTTTACCCAGGTTCGGGCCCTCTTGATGGAGGTAAAACCCTATGTCCTGCTTGATTAATATTGATGATGTGTGTTACAAGAGTGGATCTACCACGAGATCAAGGAGGCTAAACCCTAGAAGCTAGCCTATGGTATGATTGTTGTTCGTCCTAAGGACTAAAGCCATCCGGTTTATATAGACACCGGAGAGGGCTAGGGTTACACAAAGTCGGTTACAATGGTAAGAGATCTACATATCCATATCGCCAAGCTTGCCTTCCATGCCAAGGAAAGTCCCATCCGGACACGGGACAAAGTCTTCAATCTTCTATGTTCATAGTCTTGGAGTCCGGCCGATGATGATAGTTCGGCTATCCGGACACCCCCTAGTCCGGAACTACCTCAGTAGCCCCCGAACCGGGCTTCAGCGACGACGAGTCCGACACGTATATTGTCTTCGGCGTTGCAAGGTGGGTTCTCCTTCAAACTTCATGTTCCTGTCGAATAGTGTCCGGCTTCCTTATAAATGTTGCACTCCTTGGCTTCTATGCCCAATAATGGCCTTCTTCCACGTGTCGTATGAATGCGAAAAGCTAGGGTATTTTTACATTTTACCCCCTAGCCGTGCGAATGAGCCGCTTATAAGAGAGGCGAGGATCTAGATCCAGCTCACACCATCCTCCATCCGCAAGTCCTCATCGAAGCGCCTCTGATAAAAACCCATTCCATCATGGATAGTCGACGCGGCTCCTCCTCTCGCGCTCCCAGCCCTAAGCCAGGAGATTGGGGGAGATGCTCCGTTCCACACAGCGAGCTAGTGGCGCTCCAAACCGAGGGATATCTTCCCCCAGCTTTCATGGTTCCGGTTCGAGCCGGACTAGCCACCTTCAAGGGCGGAAAGCAGGCGGAGAGCGTCCCCAACCCTTCCAAAGGAGAGCGGGTATGCTTCGTCCCTTATCTAATAAGGGGACTCGGATTTCCCATACACCATTTCTCCGGGGGCTCCTGGAGTTCTACGGACTCCAGCTTCACCACCTCACACTTGCCTCCATTTTGCACATCGCGGGCTTTGTAGCTCTTTGTGAGCTGTTCCTGGGCATCGAGCCCCATTTTGCACTATGGAAGAGATTGTTTTGCCTCGTACCCCGTTCCTATGAGGGGTCGATATATCAAGTGGGTGGAGCCGAAATATGGCGCATCGCTGGGACCGGATATCTATCCGGCACCCCGAAGAAGGCATCCGAAGACTGGCCTTCGGAATGGTTCTACATGGAGGATGCCCCTCTGCCAGATCCAGTTCGGATTGGCCTCCCGGAGTTCAGCAATGCTCCCTTGAAGAAACGCCTGAGTTGGCGCCCGCGAAGCCCTCAACGGGAGGAGGATGGGAGCGTCCATTATCTGATGGGCCGGATTAGGTTACTGGCCCACTCCGGATTTACCATGATTGGAATCATGGCCACATGCATTATGTGAGGGGTGCAGCCACTCCAATATAGGGGCCACCCTATGTGGAATTTCAACGGGGAAGACGACGCCACCCGTCATGGCCGCAAAGGGCCGAGCTCGGCAGCCGATCTGGCAAAGATCCTGTCCGGCTTGTACAAGGGGGAGGAGGAGGACTTTCTCCGCACGAATCCATGGAACGGATTCTCCATGAACAACCCTCGGAGCTGGGTAAGCGGACGATTATCTACCCGATCCATACTTCCAAAGTCAAGTATTTTACTTTGTGATTTCGACGCAGGAGCTGCGCCGGGACGTGGAGGGCATACGAAGCCTAACTCCACATCCCGAGGATCCAGAACGATCCCTTGATCCGACCTCCGAAGAGGACCCAGACATAAAGGTGGAGCTGATTGACGGGGTGTTCCACCAACTTAGCATGGACAATGCTCTAGTCGCCATTATGGCTGACTACCCCAGTTTGTTTCAGGCCTCCCAGGTGACTAAGACCGAGGTTTTGACTCCATCATTTGATCCGTGCTCAATTCTGACCATCCTATACTGATGGTGCATCGCAGGAGGTGCCTTTAAGGCGGGAAGACGAACCTGCGGTGGCTGACCAGCAAGGGTCAGTTCGGCCCATCAGGCGGAAGAGGAGTGCGACGCGAATCAAAACGTCGCCGCAACGGTACGGCGCACCATTGTTTTTAAGGGAAGGATCCCTATATTAATGCTCATAACTTTTTCCAGGAGAAAGAGCGCTTGCCGGACAGTGTCCGGAGAGGTTGCCAATCAAGCCTCCGCCAGCCATGCTCCATCGCGTGGTCCGGAAGTGGAGGCGAACACAAGGCAAGAGCCGGATGCTCCTCCGACGGAGGATGCCGACAGGCTGTCCGACACCCGGTCTGAGGTGGAGAGCGGCATGAATCACAGGCGTCGCCGGACAGTTCTTCGTGACGCGTGTTTCTCCCCGGAGGCGTTGAATGCCTTTGATGCGGGAAACGCGCACCTCCGTGCTGCTCAAGATGGTTTAACCAAAGCCACGGAGCAGTATGTGAAGGACATACGGGTAAGTAATTTTAATAGTTATATATGCTAGTAGCCCCCGAGAATTAAAATAATTAAAATAACTGATTTAAGGATCATTTATTATGCAGGATCTTACGAAGAAGAATACCCACCTGTCCAAGGAGCTCCAAGAGTGCAAGGCCCAACTTGAGGCCGCACTAGCCACCACAGGGGGAGCCACAGAGACCCCCGCTGGTAATACGTACTTCGAAAAGATAAGTAGTTAACAAAGTGTGGCGTGTGCGTAAATATGATAATAATATTGCAGAGGGCGCCGGACTAGATCCGGACAAGCAACAGCTACTGCGTCAGCTAAAGGCCGGCAAGAGGGTTCTTATGAAGGTGCAGCAGGAGAGAAACAAGCTCCAAGATGCCCAGACCCAGCTAGGAGAAGAGCTGAAAGGTGTTCGGGCCCAGCTGTCTGGCTCCGTGAAGGAGAATCAACGGCTTCGTCGCGGCATTTATAGTAAGTGCTTGAGCAAATTCCTTTGAAAAGTAGAATTCGGCGAGGAATTCGATTGCCAGAAATGTGTCTTTAGGTGTGCTCACATGTCACCCTGTGGAGGAAATGCCTGGTTCAACGGGTGACCAACTTCCCGAGCTGGTGCAACTGCTCGAACGTGTTCGGCAGGCGATGAGTGGCGTCGTTCAGGCTTTATGGCCATCCGTCTCCCTACCCGAGGGCCTTGGTGGGCTTGCTGAGAAGCTTCAGGGAGCACGGCGACGCCTCCGTCTGTGGAAGATATCGGCCTGCCGTCAGGGTGCCAGGGAGGCCTGGGCCATGGTGAAGACGCGGTACCCGAAGGCTGACCCAAACCACATGGCCGAGGTCGGACCTGCGGGGCCTGATGGGAAGGAGATCCCTGTGAGCTTGATGTACGGCCAAGTAGAACTAGCCGCGAAATATTCCCAACAGGACTGTAAATTAGACAGCCTGTTAGATGGGATTGAAGAGGAGTACAATCAGTCAGTTTGACGATGTAATTTGAAATGACATGTAAAATGCCTTCTAGTCGGATTGTAGATCGTTTGTCTTTGCGGACCTTTTCGCTTCAACCTCGGGACCCAACAGTCCGGAGTGTGTCCGAATACCCTTACGATTATAGAAGAACCGGGGCATGCATGGAGACAAGGCGTCGGGGTCATAATTGCTTTATCAGACAAGTGCCCAACTAGCTATGTTATATTACATGGTTAGTAAGAAACATCTTCCAGGGAGAATAGTTCCATTAAGGGTTCCTTTCCCTGGGAGGCATGCCCTAAAGTGCATGTCCGGACTGCAAAATAGCAGGGAAAGCATCTGGGGGCAAATAAATAAGTAATAAATCATCTTTCAAGTCACCGACCGAATATTCTCTAAAGAATGCTAGCTTTCGGCTTCACCCAGTCTGAGGTACACATCCGGCTGACCCGGCAGTAACAATCGCAGAGGTGCTCCCTTTACCTCCTAGCCGAACAATCGGGAACGTAGGGGTAAGCACAGGAGCCAGGCAACCCAGCTTGGCCAAAACTTAAGTCATATCGATGCATATAATGGTGAAAAAAAGGTACATGCGGAAGTATGACACATGTGTTGGGCATGAAGCCCGTATAATTAAGCTTCTATTAAAGAAGCCCCCAGGTATAATGAGTGCTAGGAGCACATCAACTGTGTGCGAACAATGCGCAAATCAGCCTATCCAAAGTATTTGGGAAAAAAGTGGGAAGAAGGAGGGGGACAAGAGACATTGAAAATGTAAAAAGGTGGACGGAGGAGTGAGACGAACTCTGAGTCCTGCGTTAGGCGTAGAATCTTCGGAGACGGGCTGCGTTCCATGGGTTCGGCTCGAGTCGGTTGTCAGATGCATTGCGCAGACGGTATGCTCCGCCGGTTAGGACTTGGTCGATGATGAAGGGACCTTCCCACTTGGGCTTAAGTTTGTCCTTTTTCTTGTCCGGCAGGCGTAGAACAAGTTCACCAACATTGTAAGTTTTGGCCCGTACTTCTCTGCTTTGATATCTTCGAGCCTGTTGTTGATAAAATGCGGAACGAGCTTTTGCCACGTCCCGCTCCTCCTCTAAGGCGTCCAAACTGTCCTGCCGATCCAGCTCGGCTTCTCTTTCTTCGTACATGCGCACGCGAGGTGAGTCATGAATTATATCGCAGGGCAGAACTGCCTCTGCTCCGTACACCATAAAAAATGGTGTGAATCCGGTAGTTCAGTTTGGCGTGGTCCGCTGCCCCTAGAGTACGGAGTCGAGCTCCTCTACCCAGTGCGTGTTAGATTCCTTGAGGGACCGCACTAGTCTGGGTTTGATGCCGCTCATGATTAGACCATTTGCTCGCTCGACTTGGCCGTTAGTTTGGGGGTGATAGACTGAAGCGTAGTCGAGCTTGATGCCCATATTTTTGCACCAGAGTTTAACCTCGTCGCCGTGAAATTCGTGTCGTTATCAGTGATGATGCTGTGGGGGACGCCAAAACGGTGGACTACCCCGGATATAAAATCTATCACAGGTCCGGATTCTGCCGTTTTAACCGGCTTGGCTTCAATCCATTTGGTGAATTTGTCCACCATGACCAATAAGTATTTTTGCTTGTGGGTTCCCCCTTTAAGGGGTCCAACCATGTCAAGCCCCCAGACCGCGAACGGCCAGGTGATGGGTATAGTTTTGAGGGCGGTGGGTGGCATGTGGCTCTGATTAGCGAAGAGCTGGCAACCGACGCATCGTTGGACTAAGTCCTGAGCATCTGCACGGGCTGTCGGCCAATAAAATCCTGTACGGAAGGCCTTGCCTACAAGGGCCCGGGCTGCAGCGTGGTGCCCGCCGAGTCCGGCGTGAATTTCAGCCAGGAGATTACGCACTTCCTCTTCGGAGATACACCTTTAAAGGACTCCGGTTGTTCTTTTCTTATAAAGTTCTCCCTCATGGACCTTGTAGGCTTTAGATCGCCGAACTATGCAGCGGGCCTCGTTTTGGTCTTCGGGAAGTTCCTGCCTAATTAAGTAGGCTAGGAATGGTTCCGTCCACGGGGCAATTACTGCCATTATTTCATGGGCTGAAGGTGTTATTTCATTTGCTGAGCCGCCGATTGTGTCAGAATTGTCTGGGTTAGGTGCTGCAGCTGGCTCCGGATTGTTATTTCCGGACTCCTCTTCCCATAATACGGATGGCTTAAAGAGCCGTTCCAGGAAGATGTTTGGAGGGACGGCGTCGCGTTTTGCGCTGATGCGTGCTAACACGTCTGCTGCCTGGTTATTATCCCGGGCTATATGGTGGAATTCGAGTCCTTCGAACCGAGCTGACATTTTTAGGACGGTGTTGCGGTAAGCTGCCATTTTCGGATCTTTGGCGTCAAAGTCTCCATTTACTTGGGATATTGCAAGGTTTGAATCCCCGCGCACCTCTAGGCATTGAATGCCCATGGAGATTGCCATCCGGAGGCCGTGCAGAAAGGCCTCGTATTCGGCTGCGTTGTTGGAGTCCATGTACATTATTTGAAGTACATATTGGACTGTGCCTCCAGTTGGGGACGTCAAGATGACACTAGCCCCCAAGACGGCTAACATTTTGGATCCGTCGAAATGCATGATCCAATTGGAGTATGCGCCGTACTCTTTAGGGAGTTCGGCTTCGGTCCATTCGGCGACGAAATCAGCCAGAACTTGCGATTTTATAGCTCGTCGTGGTTTGTAGGTTATGTCAAATGGTAAGAGCTCAATGGCCCATTTTGCAATCCTGCCCGTTGCGTCGCGATTGTTTATAATATCGTTGAGAGGTACTTCCGAGGCCACCGTTATGGAACACTCTTGAAAGTAGTGTCGCAGCTTCCGGGATGCCATGAACACTACATACGCTATCTTTTGATAATGTGGGTACCAGGACTTGCATGGAGTTAAGACAGTGGATACATAGTACACTGGTTTTTGAAGAGGGAATCTGTGCCCTTCTGTTTCTCGTTCGACGACGAGTACCGCGCTGACAACCTGATGTGTTGCTGCGATATATAATAACATAGTTTCGCCCAGGTTGGGCGCGGCCAGGACCGGATTTGTTGCCAGTATGGCCTTGATTTCTTCGAGTCCGGCCGTGGCGGCATCCGTCCATTCGAAATGTTCGGTGTGCCGGAGGAGGCGGTAGAGGGGCAGGGCATTTTCTCCCAGACGGGAGATGAAGCGGCTTAGGGCCGCTATGCACCCCATTAGTTTTTGTATTTGCTTGAGGTCTTTTGGGATATCCAATTGTGACAGAGCTTGGATCTTGGCTGGGTTTGCTTCAATTCCTCTACCGGATACAATGAAGCCCAAAAGCTTTCCGGCTGGTACTCCGAAGACACATTTTTCCGGGTTGAGCTTAATGTCATATGGTTGGAGGTTGTCAAATGTCACCCTCAAGTCGTCTACTAGGGTTTCGACGTGTTTGGTCTTGACGACCACATCGTCTACGTATGCCTCTACTGTTTTGCCTATCTGGGTAGCCAGACATGTCTGAATCATGCGCTGATATGTTGCGCCTGCGTTTCTGAGTCCGAAGGGCATTGTGTTGAAGCAGAATGGCCCATATGGAGTAATGAAAGCCGTTGTGGCCTGGTCTTTTTCCGCCATCTTGATTTGATGGTATCCGGAGTATGCGTCGAGGAAGCACAATGAATCGTGCCCTGCGGTAGCATCGATGATTTGGTCGATGCGAGGGAGAGGGAAAGGGTCCTTTGGACAGGCCTTGTTAAGGTCTTTGAAATCGACGCAGAGGCGCCAGGATTTGTCCTTTTTTGGTACCATTACCAGGTTGGCTAGCCAGTCCGAATGTTTGATATCTCTGATGAATCCGGCTTCTAAGAGCTTGGCTAGCTCCTCTCCCATTGCCTGTCTTTTGGGTTCGGAAAATTGCCGACGAGCTTGTTTGACTGGCTAGAATCCTTTTAGGATATTTAGGCTGTGCTCTGCCAGCCTGCGTGGTATTCCTGGCATGTCTGAAGGGTGCCAGGCAAAAAGGTCCCAATTTTCCTGGAGGAATTCTCGTAGTGGGGCTTCTACATCAGGATTTAATTGTGCCCCAATGGATGCGGTCTTTGTGGGGTCTGTTGGATGGACCTGAAATTTGACTATTTCGTCTGTTGGTTTGAAAGAGTGGACTTGGACCTCTTGTCGAGTATCACGTCGTCCCTATCCACCGTTGAGCGCAGCGCAGTTAGTTCCTCTGCCGCTAGGGCTTCGGATAATGCCTCTAGGGCTAGTGCGGCTGTCTTATTTTCAGCGTGTAGTGCTGTATCTGGATCACTGGCGAGAGTGATTATTCCATTGGGTCCGGGCATTTTGAGCTTCATGTACCCGTAATGGGGTATAGCTTGGAAGATTGTGAATGCCTCTCGCCCTAACAAAGCGTGATATCCGCTGCCGAATGGGGCCACTTGGAACGTGACCTCTTCGGACCTGTAATTGTCCGGCGAGCCGAACACTACATCTAGTGTTATTTTTCCTGTGCAGCGTACTTCTCGACTAGGGATAATTCCCCTGAAGGTTGTGCTGCTCCGCTCGATGCGGCTCCAGTCAATTTCCATTTTTTGAAGAGTTTCTTCATAGATGAGATTTAATCCGTTGCCGCCATCCATGAGTACCTTGGTAAGACGAAAGCCGTCCACTATCGGACTGAGGACCAATGCGGCTGGTGCTCTAGCTATTCGGAATTTAGGTTCGTCGCTGGCATTGAAGGTGATAGCCGTGTCACTCCATGGATTTGTTGTTGCTACTTGGTAGACTTCGGTGAGGCTGCGGATTGTTCGTTTCCGCATGTTATTTGATGCGAAAGTCTCAAAGACTGTTAATACCGTACTGGTGCTGCTGGGCTGGTTGCCCGGGGCTAAAAAGCCTTCGCCACTTTTGGCCACCTGCCGTAATATCCAACATGGTCGAAGGCTATGTGTTGGAGTGGCGCCCTTCGTACTGTTGATTTTGCAGGGTCCGTTGAGACATCCCTCCAGTACGGTACCGTAGCATTTAGGGGTTTTTTGCTTTTTGGTTTTTAACCCAGGTGCTTGAGTTTGACGCACCCTTTTATTTCGGACAGGGGTTGCATTCAGGGCCGGATTGTCCCAAAACCTAGTTTTGGTTTTCCAGGCACTCTCCATCGCGCAGTATTTTTGTACAATGGTCGCTAGGTCAACGAAGCGTCTCACTTCGCGACGACTGATGGCATTTATGATTCCCTTGTCCGTGCAATTGTTGCAGAAGATTGAAATCGCGCTTTCTTCACGGCAGTCCTTTATCCTGTTCATAACCAGGAGGAATCTGGCCCAGTAATGATGTACTGTTTCATCGGGCTCTTGCCGTATTTGAGATAGATCGCTTATGTTTGGGTGGGCGGGTGGAATCAAGTTCGGAACCCCGCCCGATCTGAGGCTCAAAGGCCAAGAAGCTTCCGGATTCGGAAGCTTGGTTTGCTGGACGCTTTCCAACAAATCTGGTCCGATGCCTGACTTTAGGTTCAGTATTTGATTAGCGTCCGTCCCTCCGCGGAAATCCGGCATGGAGGGATCGGGAATCCGGACATTGTTGGTTTTTAACATAGAAGAAGAGTCGCCGCATTGTTCCTCTACCACAACAACATGGTGGGTAACCTGGGGAGAGTTAATTTCTCTCAGATTGGTTTTATGCCCAATCTGATCGTAGTCGGTAGCGACTCCCAGGGCGGCGATGCGATCCAAGAGCTCGTTTACGAAGGAGAGCTCAATCGGATCTAGCTGCTCGGCGAATTCCGAGCTGACGTGAAGATCGCTTTTAATGACCTGAGAGGTCATTGTCGGAGCGGTGGCCAAACAGGCGGTTATAAGAAAACCGCCTAGCCGGATAGTTTGGCCAGCGGCCAAAGTTCCCTTGACACCGGTGCCGTCTTTAAAGACGGGAAAAGGCATCCTTCCTGATGGTGACGGCACAGAGGAACTCTCAATGAAAGCACCAATGTCGTTGTCAAAACCGGCGGATCTCGGATAGGGGGTCCCGAACTGTGCGTCTAGGCGGATGGTAACAGGAGACAAGGGACACGATGTTTTACCCAGGTTCGGGCCCTCTTGATGGAGGTAAAACCCTACGTCCTGCTTGATTAATATTGATGATGTGTGTTACAAGAGTGGATCTATCACGAGATCAAGGAGGCTAAACCCTAGAAGCTAGCCTATGGTATGATTGTTGTTCGTCCTAAGGACTAAAGCCATCCGGTTTATATAGACACCGGAGAGGGCTAGGGTTACACAAAGTCGGTTACAATGGTAGGAGATCTACATATCCGTATCGCCAAGCTTGCCTTCCATGCCAAGGAAAGTCCCATCCGGACACGGGACGAAGTCTTCAATCTTCTATCTTCATAGTCTTGGAGTCCGGCCGATGATGATAGTTCGGCTATCCGAACACCCCCTAGTCCGGAACTCCCTCACCCTGATTATTTTTGCAGACGATTAGCATACAAATTATGCTGGTCGTCCTAATTTGGTAGAATTTTTGGAGTTACAGAAGTATTCAAAAGTTCCAGATTACTACAGACTGTTCTGTTTTGATAGATTCCATTTTCTTTCTGTTGTGTGCTTATTTTGATGGCTCTATGGTTTTCTTTGATGTGTTTTTGACATAGATAAGTTGGTATACATTAGATATAATACAAAAACAAAATAAGAATTTGTTTTACACAACACTTATAGTAGTGGTTTGCTTTCTTTTACTAAAGGATCTCACAAGGGTTTTGTTGAGTTTTGTGTGATTGAAGTTTTCAAGTTTTGGGTTATCTTATGACAGATGAAAGAAGGATAGAAGACCCCAAGCTTGAGGATGCCCCAGCATCCCAAGATATTATCCAAGAATGAGAAACCAACTAAGCTTGGGGATGCCCCCGAGTGGCATCCCCTCTTTCTTCTAACGACCATCGGTATTTTACTCGAGACTATATTTTTATTCATCACATGATATGTGTCTTTGCTTGTTTTATTTTGTGTTTTAGGTCATCAATCCTTTCTAGACACACCTATTTGAGAGAGCCAAAATTATGTCATGACTTTTTAGAATTGCTCTCTATGCTTCACTGAAATTTTTATGAGCAATGGACTTGCTCTAGTGCTTCACTTATATCTTTTTGAGCACGGTGTGCTTAGTAGTTTTGAAGAAATGCTCTCTTGCTTCACTTAGATTTATTTGAGAGTTCATACAATTTTGAAAAATTTCTCTCTTGCTTCACTTAAATTATTTTGAGAGAAAGAAAAAATGTTATGCTCATGATATTCACTTATATTTGTTTGATCTTATGAAAAGAAACACATGAAAATTAGTCCCAAAGTGATAGATATCCAAGAAGGATAAAGAAGGAAGAAAATATATGTCATGAAGATCATTGGACAAAATAAACTTGATTCTTAGTAATAGTTTTGAGATATGATGATGTGATATGTGAGCCATGTTGGTGAGTAATTATGCTCTAGTAAGAATATTGGTGTTAAGGTTTGTGATTCCCTATGCATGCACGAAAGTCAATAATAATGCAATGAAAATTATATCCTACTTGTGGTGCATTATTCGGTGTTAGTTATGCTTAATGCTTGCTTATGAGATTATTCGTTTCTTGGTTGGTTGCTTCTCAATCTTTTTGCTAGCCTTCATTTTTGCACCAAGTATGACCTCTACTTGTGCATCCAAAATCCTTTAAACTAGTTTTTCCACATGAGTCCACTATATCTATCTATATGCGGTATTCTTTTGCCGTTCTAAGCAAATTTGCATGTGCCATCTCTAATTTTCAAAATGAACTTCTCTTTTGAGTGTTTGTTTCGCTCGCGGAACGGTAACAGGTAGCTAATATTTTCCATGCTAGATGTGTTATTCTCACGATGAGTGTTGATTCACTTGTCATTGCACGAGAGTAAGGCAAAGGTATTAGGGATGCCTAGTCTCGAAATGCAAAAATGAATTTACTTTATGTTATCAAATAATAAATTCCTTGGAAAGTGTTGGTATGGAGGGCACCCATGGATACGGCTAGCCATGGAAAGTGAAAGTTATGGTGAAAAAAGGAATAAACTTTATTTTCTGTTTGGGAACCGCTTATGATATATCTAGCATGCTCCAAGTCATTTTCATTGGTGGTATGGATACACCTCCCAAAATGTTTTTATCTCTAATTTTTTTGCTTTGAGCTCTGGCACCTCTACAAATTCCTACTTCCCTCCGCAAAGGGCCTTTATTTTACTTCATGCAATTTTTATTTTTGAATTTGAGTCTCCATCCTCTTTTATAAAAGCACCAACTAGGGGACAATATGATCGTATTTAAGTATTGGGTGTAGCTAATATTCGAGTGTGTTTCATGAGTGGATCAATGTTTGAGCATGATGGGCTAGGGATAACTTGTTTTAGCATTGATATTTTGAAAGACATGGTTGCTTGTTGATATGCTTGAGTATCTAAATTATTATGTCAAAACTAGACTATTACTTTGAATCACATAAAAGTCCAAATGTCCATGTTATAAAGAAAAGAATATGATATGACATGATAAACAACACTCCACATCGAAAATTCTGTCTTATTACTTACCTACTGTCACGCCCAATATGCGACCCTATCCAAAAGGAACTCGAAGGTCCCACCAAGGATAGACCCGCATATTGAAACGCTTTTGCAAGGTGGATATCATTACATCAACATTACATAATATATGGGGATACATACAAAAGGCATACAATGCCAAACGAATACAACATCACAATACATAAGAGCAACATCCGACTACAGATGAAACACAAACAGAAACTCAAACGACATCCACCCTGCTAGCCCAGGCTGCCGACCTAGAACCTATCCCCTGATCGAAGAAGAAGCAGAAGAAGAACTCAACGCAAGCAAGCATCTCTCTCGCGTCATGATCATCGCATAACCTGTACCTGCAACTATTGTTGTAGTAATCTGTGAGCCACGAGGACTTAGCAATCCCATTACCATGGGTATCAAGACTAGCAAAGCTTAAAGGGAAAGGAAGGGGTAAAGTGGTGAGGTTGCAGCAGCGACTAAGCATATATGGTGGCTAACATATGCAAATAAGAGCGAGAAGAGAACAAGCGGAATGGTCGTGAAGCTAGCAATGATCAAGAAGTGATCCTGAACTCCTACTTACGTCAAACATAACCCAAAAACCGTTTTCAGTTCCCGGACTCCGCCGAAAAGAGACCATCACGGTTACACATGCGGTTGATGCGTTTTAATTCGGATCTGGTGTCAAGTTATCTACAACTGGACATTAACAAATTCCCATCTTCCTATAACCGCAGGCACAGCTTTCGAAAGATTATACCCTGCAGGGGTGTCCCAACTTAGCCCATGATAAGCTCTCGCGATCAACGAAGGATATACCTTCTCCCAGGAAGACCCGATCAGACTCGGAATCCCGGTTTACAAGACATTTCGACAATGGTAAAACAAGACCAGCAAAGCCGCCCGATGCACCAACAATCCCGATAGGAGCTGCACATATCTCGTTCTCAGGGCAACACCGGATGAGACTAGCTACGAGTAAAACCAACCCTCAACTTGCCCCGAGGTGGCCCCGCAGGCAGCTCAGTTCGGACCAACACTTAGACAAGCATTGGCCCGAGGGGGCTAAAATAAAGATGACCCTCAGGTTGGCGGACCCAAGGGAAAGGTATAGGTGGTGGTGAGGCAAATGGTAAAACCAAGGTTGGGCCTTGCCGGAGGAGTTTTATTCAAAGCGAACTGTCAAGGGGGTCCCATAAATGACCCAACCGCGTAAGGAACGCAAAATCCGGCAACATAACACCAGTATGATGGAAACTAGGGCGGCAAGAGTGGAACAAAACACCAGGCATAAGTCCGAGCCTTCCACCCTTTACCAAGTATATAGATGCATTAATTAAATAAGAGATATTGTGATATCCCAACATAATCCTGTTCACCATGGAGCAATCTTCAACTTCACCTGCAACTAGCAACGCTATAAGAGGGGTTGAGCAAGGCGGTAACATAGCCAAGCAATGGTTTGCATAGGAAAGGTGTCAAAGGTTAGAGGTTCATGGCAATATGGGAGGCTTGATGAGCAAAAGATAGGTAATGCAGCATAGCGATAGAACGAAGCAACTAGCATAGCAATGATAGTTGTGAGATCCAGGGTAGCGGTCATCTTGCCTGAAATCCCGCAAGTAAGAAGAACGAGTCCATGAAGAAGATGAACGGATGAAGCCGAACCAAGCGTAGACGAACGAATCCTCACGATCGCAACGAAACGGAAACTATCGAGAAGAAGCACACAACATAGTAAACACATCACACATGAACAAGGCATGATGCACAACAAGCATGATGCATGACAAGGCTACATGAAGCTACTCATGGCAAGGGATGATGCAAACAAGAGCAACACATCAAGGCAAGTTTAAATGAGGCCGGGAACAACATATAACAATTCCGGTAAGTCCTCATATGCAAATTTCGAAATTGGTTCAGATCTGAACAAACATTAAGTTGAAGTTGTTAAACAGCAAGTTAAGATGCACCAAGATGATCTACACGAGATTCTAGTCAAGTTACATATAAAGTTCATTAAGTTCGGAGCTACGGCCTAGAAGATATGAGCAAAACAAGTTAAACATGGCATTGATGCGAAATGCATACAAACATCAAGCAAACACCTCAAAACATGGATGCAACATGATAATATGAAACTACATGCAATTCTAAGCAAGTTTCATATATAGCACACTCAAAACGGAGCAACGGTTCAACACACACACGCTATACAAGGACAAGCTGTCCAAAACAGCAACTAGGCATATTGCAAGCATCAAAACAACATGCTACAGGATCTTAACAAGAAAACAAAAGGCATGGGCATGATGTACAGGTAAAGCATAACAAAACATGAACACTGAGCTATCTCCAGAAATCACTAGAACATGCTCAAACACACATGCCAAGATTGCAAATAATATCAGTTTCAGACTTTGCAGAAAATAACATCAGGTTGC
Organism: Triticum dicoccoides; assembly: GCF_002162155.2. Lineage (NCBI taxonomy): Eukaryota > Viridiplantae > Streptophyta > Magnoliopsida > Poales > Poaceae > Triticum > Triticum dicoccoides. Next base: position 509,992,761 of record NC_041393.1, on the reverse strand, counting down.
AATGTTTAGAGCTACCAAACAACATGTTACAGGAACTTATCATGGCAAACAAAGGCATGGCATGAACCTACTAAATGCATAGAACAAAAGTCCCTTACTGACCATGAGCCAAAAAGGAGCAGAAAATATGATGGCACCCATGTAAACATAGCAAGTTATAATACAGATTCATACATGGCAGGAACAGAATTATGAAGGCATGTTGGTGAGCTTGTACCACTCACCACAGATCAATACATGGCATGACAAGGTACCCAACAGTAAGAAGGCATGTTTGTAAAGCTAAGCATGGCAATAGCAAGTTCATAGGGTACATGGATTTCTAACAAAAATTATGGCCACAACTGAACTTATTGTTAACAGGCTGACAACAACATTATTTAGCGACTTCGGAGCAAGATTACAACAAGCTACAGCAAGATATAAATGTAACCAGGGGCATGGATAGATAGAGCATGACATATAGAACAAAACACCCTTAGTGAACATCTCCAGATTATGCATAGAATGACTTGTAGCAGCAGGTTTACATAGCATCACGAAATAACAGATTTAGCCTAGCAAAACAGTAACAGCAAGTACACTACTTAACAAGCTTGATTCACTCACCACAAGTCATTGCATGACAATATAAGCATAGCATCAGCAATAAGACATGTTTATGAAGCTAACCAAGTCAAGAACAAGTTCATAGCATGCAAGGATCAACTACAACAACCTTGGCAAAATTGAATAACATGTAAACAATCTGCCAGGAAACATTTTGAAGCAAAAGTAGAGCACGAAAATGACATGCTAGACTACTCCATAATTGCAACCAGGGGCATGAATGGATAGAGAACAAACATATGTTCAAAACATCCTTACTGAAGTATCTCAAAATATGCATGGATCTCTCTGTAGCATCATGTTTACATGGCATCACAATAACAGCAGAACAGGGACTAAAATCAGCAATATCACGAAGCCTAGTTTGCATGCTTGTGCTAGTCACCAAATTGATCACAAAAATACATGATAAGCACCTCTGTAAAGAAGACATGGCATAGATCAAAACACATGTAGACATCAACGTCATAGGATGCACACATCAATCATGGCAAAAATGACAAAAGAGCATGTTCTGTTAACAGACAGCAAACAACATTGTGAAGCAGTCTTGCAATGAAGATTCAGGCATCAAGATGAGCTCAAATGAACATGATGCAATGGAATGAAATGAATTACTCGTTGAGACAAACAATTTGACATATTACACACACAAAACGGAGCTATGGATGCAGAGATACGTCATGATGAACAAGGCATGATGATGTCAAAATATACGGGACTTAGCAGAAAAACAAGGGGGGAAGAAAGTCAACCGCGGTTCGTTGGATCTGGATCCGGGTTGAGGCGGGGCCGGGCTCGCCGGAGCAGGGCGCCGGAGACGAGGAGGGAGGCGGCGGAGGAGGTGCCAGCGATGGGGCGGCGACGGCCGAGGCGGCACCAGGCGGCGCGCTGCGGGGAGATGCCGGATCCGGGGCGACGCGGCTCCGGAACTCGCCGGCTCAGGGCGATGGAGGCGCCGGACGGCGGCGAACGGAGATGGCTCGGGCAGCGGAGCGGGGCGGCCAGGGCAGGCGGCGGCGGACACGGAGGAGGCGCAGGGTG
>NC_041393.1:509978196-509990859 GCF_002162155.2 Triticum dicoccoides | reverse complement strand
GGACGGCGGCGGAGGACACGTGGCAACGCGTGATTGGCCGGGGGCGGAGAAGCGGACATGTCCGGCGGCGGGGTGGACGCGTCCGGCGGCGGGAGAAGCAGGGCTAGGGTTAGGGGGAGAATTCATCCGCGAATTTGGACAGGAGGCACATATTTATAGTTTCTGGGAGCTAGGAGAGTCCAAATGAGGAGCGGTTTTCGGCCACGCGATCGTGATCGAACGACCGAGACCATGGAGGAGAGTTTGCTGGGTTTTGGACCACTTTGGAGGGGTGTTGGGCTGCAAGACGAAAGAGGCTTTTATGGTTACCCGGTTAACCGTTGGAGTATCAAACGACCTCCAAATGGCACGAAACTTGACAGGCGGTCTACCGGTGCTATACCAAGGCCTCTTGGCAAACCTCGGGCCATTCCGAGAAAGTTTAACACCCGCTCACAACGAGAGACAAAAGGGGATCGCCGGAGGACATAGGAGCGCCGGATTGCAAAACGGACAAGGGGGAAAATGCTCGGATGCATGAGACGAACACGTATGCAATGCAATGCACATGATGACATGATAAAATGCAACACGCAAGCAAATGACATGGCAACGATGGCGAATAACTGGGTGACACCTGGCGCATCGAATCCGGGGCGTTACACCTACTCGAGGAAGAGCAGGAGTTAACCTTGGGGATGCTGATACGTCTCCAACGTATCTATAATTTTTGATTATTCCATGCTATTTTATTATCAATCTCGGACATTTTATAATCATTATATAGTCATTTTATATCATTTTATGGTACTAACCTATTGACATAGTGCCAAGTGACAGTTGCTGTTTTCTACATGTTTTTACATCGCAGGAAATCAATATCAGAAGGAGTCCAAATTCCACGTCAATTTACGATGATTTTTATGGGCCAGAAGGAACACAACGGGCCCTGGTTGCACCTAGGGGGAGTCCCGAGGAGGGGACAACCCACCAGGGCACACCAGGAGGCCCAGGCGCGCCCAGGTGGGTTGTGCCCACCTCGGGTGCCCCCTGGACCGATTCTTTGCTCTATAAGTACCCCAATATTCCAGGAAACCCTAGAGGAATCGATGACATTTTCATCCAGCCACCGTAGAGTCCAGAACCACAAGATCCAATCTAGACACCATCACGGAGGGGTTCACCACTTCCATTGGTGCCTCTCCGTTGATGCGTGAGTAGTTCTTTGTAGACCTTCTGGTCCATAGTTAGTAGCTAGATGGCTTCCTCTCTCTCTCTTGATTATCAATACAATGGTCTCTTGGAGATCCATATGATGTAAGTTCTTTGGCAGTGTGTTTGTTGAGATCTGATGAACTTCGAGTTTATGATCTTTTATATCTTTTTATATCCATGATAGTTATTTGAGTTCTTTGATCTCTTATATGTGTGATATCTTATAGCCTCGTATTTATTCTCCGATATTTGGGTTTCGTTTGGCCAACTTGATCTATTGTTCTTGCAATGGGAAGAGGTGCCCGGTAGTGGGTTCGATCTTACGGTGTTTGATCCTAGTGACTGAAAGGGAACCTACACATATGTATCGCTGCTACTAAGGATAAAAAGACGGGATCCATATCTGCCGCAATAGGTAAATGCATCTTGTCTACATCATGTCATCATTCTTATTGCATTACTCCATTTTCTCATGAACTTAATACACTAGATGCATGCTGGATAGCGGTCGATGTGTGGAGTAATAGTAGTAGATGCAGGTAGGAGTCGGTCTACTAATCTTGGACGTGATGCCTATTTAATGATAATTGCCTAGATATCGTCATGATTATTTGAAGTTCTATCAACTGGTACCAGGTCTTCTTTCTCATATATTTGCCTTGCGATCTACTTTTTCCTTGCATTTATTTTCAGATCTATTAAACTAAAAAAATACAAAAATACCTTGCTGCAATTTATTTGTTCCGTGATCTATTTATCCCATCTACAAATTTACCTCACGTCTGATACGTCTCCAGCGTATCTATAATTTTTGATTGCTCCATGCTACTTCATCTATTGTTTTGGACTATAATGGGATTTATTTTCCACTTTTATATTATTTTTGGGACTAACCTATTAACCGGAGGCCCAGCCCAGAATTGCTGTTTTTTTGCCTATTTCAGTGTTTCAAAGAAACGGAATATCAAACGGAGTCCAAACGGAATGAAACCTTCGGAAACGTGATCTTCTCACCGAACGTGATCCAGGAGACTTGGACCCTACTCCAAGGAGTACCAGAGACGGTCACGAGGGTGGGGGGCACGCCCTACCCCTGGGTGCGCCCCCTACCTCGTGGGCCCCCTGACGCTCCACCGACGTACTCCAAGGAGTACCAAAGACGGTCAAGAGGGTGGTGGGCGCGCCCTCCCCCTTGGGCGTGCCCCCCTTCCTCGTGGGCCCCCTGCCGCTCCACCGACGTACTCCTTCCTCCTATATATACCTACGCACCCCCAGCAGATCGGAGACAGAGCGAAAAACCTAATTCCACTGCTGTAACTTCCTGTATACACGAGATCCCATCTTGGGGCCTGTTCCGGAGCTCCGCCGGAGGGGGCATCCACCATGGAGGGCTTCTACATCATCACCATAGCCCCTCCGATGAAGTGTGAGTAGTTTACTTCAGACCTTCGGGTCCATAGTTAGTAGCTAGATGGCTTCTTCTCTCTTTTTGGATCTCAATACAATGTTCTCCCCCTCTCTCGTGGAGATCTATTGGATGTAATCTTCTTTTTGCGTTGTGTTTGTTGAGACCGATGAATTGTGGGTTTATGATCCAGCTTATCTATGGAAAATATTTGATTCTTGTCAGAATTCTTGTATGTATGATTGAGTTATCTTTGCAAGTCTCTTCGAATTATCCGTTTGGTTTGGCCAACTAGATTGGTAGTTCTTGCAATGGGTGAAGTGCTTAGCTTTGGGTTCAATCTTGCGGTGACCTTACCCAGTGACAAAAAGGGTTGCAAGGCACGTATTGTATTGTTGCCATCGAGGATAACAGGATGGGGTATTTATCATATTTCATGAATTTATTCCTCTACATCATGTCATCTTGCTTAAGGCGTTACTCTGTTTTTAACTTAATACTCTAGATGCATGCTGGATAGTGGTCGATGAGTATAGTAATAGTAGTGGATGCAGAATCGTTTCGGTCTAGTTGTCACGGACGTGATGCCTATATACGTGACCATTGCCTGGATAACCTCATAACTATGCTCAATTCTGGCAATTGCTCAACAGTAATTTGTTCACCCATCGTAGAATACTAATGCTCTTGAGAGAAGCCACTAGTGATACCTATGGCCCCCAGGTCTATTCTCATCATATCAATCTCCATCACTTTATTTACTTGCTTTGCTTTTACTTTTTACTTTTCATCTTTATACCAAAAATACCAAAGAATATTATCTCTATCAGATCTCACCCTCGTAAGTGACCGTGAAGGGATTGACAACCCCTAAGCGTTGGTTGCGAGTAGCTATCGTTTTGTGCAGGTACGAGGGACTTGCACGTGGTCTCCTACTGGATTGATACCTTGGTTCTCAAAAACTGAGGGAAATACTTACGCTACTGTGATGCATCATCCTCTCCTCTTTGGGGAAACCCAACGCAAGCTCGAGACATAGCAAGAAGAATTTCTGGCGCCGTTGCCAGGGAGGCTTACGCAAAAGTCAACATACCAAGTACCCATCGCAATCCCTATCTCTCGCATTACATTATTTGCCATTTGCCTCTCGTTTTCCTCTCCCCCACTTCACCCTTGCCGTTTTATTCGCCCTCTCTTTTTCGTTCGCCTTCTTCCCGTATGTATCTTTGTTTGTGTTTCCTTGTGCCTTCTATATGCTTGCATCTTTGCTTGCTAAAAATCTATTGATATGGATCCACTTAAAGTGTTCTACTTGGATCATCTTTGATCCTTATGTGCTCGTGCTGAAACCCCAACTAGCCTAGTTGATGGGAAATCTTTAGATGAGCATGCTCATTTTGTGCGTCATCATTTATCTGAAAAAGGGAGACTCTTACAGTATCATATAAATAGTTTGCTATGCTATGCTTGGAATCTTTTTGAAATGTGTGATTTTACTTGTTGCTCTAAGAACCCTAAAAACACCTTCCCTACCTATGTGAGTGCAATGATAATGAAATCTTATCTTCTTATGCAAAGGGTGTTTATAGTTACTATGATATCGAACAAATTGAAGAATTTGTCGTTTTCAAGGGTGCTCATGAAGTTGCTTCTTTGATTGAAAAGTATGATTTTACTCTCAACAAATCTGAAAATTCCGTCATACTTAAATATTGCAATGAAAACCTTGCTCATAATGTCTATGTCCAAGAATTTATTGAAAGAATGACCGTTGCTTTGGAAGAAAATAATGATATGCATGAATCTATAGATAATGATGATTCCAATGATTTGATTGAAATATTCCTTGATAAACATGATGCTTGCTATTCTTGTGGCCATGAAGCCAATATTTATGAAGACGAATTTGCTATAGTTCCTTGTGTTAAAAATGAGATTGTTGCTATTGCACCCATGCTTGATAGTTCCCTCAACAAAAAGCATGATTTAAATGATTTTACTATAAATTCTCTTGATGTCAATTGTGCTAATAATATGCAAAACCCTAATCTTGGGGATGCTAGTTTTTCTATGTCTACTACTTGTTGCAATGATCATGATTGGGGTGATTCTTCTTATGATCTTGAAAATTTATTTAATCCCCATGATGAATATGAGATTGATAATATTGTTTGCAATAATATTGAAAGTGGGTTTGGAAGAGTGTCAAATCTATATCCCACATATTTGGAGAATATTCAATCTTATGAATTTTTTGATAAAAGTGGGTTTGGAGAGGTCATGACTTTAGTTAATGTTAATCCCACTATTTCGGAAGAGTGTCAACTTTGCATGCATGTGGATCGTGTTGAAAATATTTTATGTGATAGCTATTTTGTTGAATTTTCTTATGATCCCACATGTAATTATTATGAGAGAGGAAAATATGGTCGTAGAAATTTTCATGATAATAAATTACCTCTCGTTATGTTGAGATTGCTATTGTTTTTTCCGCCTCCTTGCATATGCTAGTTTTTGCTTGCCTTGATAATTTGTTTGCCTATAAGATGCCTATGCATAGGAAGTATGTTAGACTTAGATGTGTTTATCACGTGTTTTATGATGCTCTCTTTGTGCTTCAATTCTTGTCTTTCTTGTGAGCATCATTGAAATATCAATGCCTAGCTAGGGGCGTTAAACGATAGCGCTTGTTGGGAGGCAACCCAATTTTTTTTGCTTCTGTTTAGGAATAAATAATCCATCTAGCCTATGTTTGGATGTGGTTTTATGTTTTAATTAGTGTTTGTGCCAAGTAGAACCTATAGGATAAGCTATGATGATAGTTGATTTGATTCTGCTGAAAAACAGAAGCTTTGCGCTCAAGAGAAAAAATTCAATAAATCACAGGAACGTGCTTTTGCATTGCTTCTTTTTTATGCTGATGAATAAACAAATTTTCCAGTACGTACTATTTTGGTTGTAATTTTTAGAGTTCCAGAAGTTTGCTTTAGTTACAGATTGCTACAGACTGTTCTGTTTTTGACAGATTCTGTTTTTCGTGTGTTGTTTGCTTATTTCAATGTATCTTTGACTAATAAATTAGTTTATAAACCATAAGGAAGTTGGAATACAGTAGGTTTAACACCAATATAAATAAAGAATGAGTTCATTACAGTACCTTCAAGTAGTCTTTTGTTTTCTTTCTCTAACGGAGCTCACGAGATTTCTATTGAGTTTTGTGTTGTGAAGTTTTCATGTTTTGGGTGAATTCTTTTGATGGATTATGGAACAAGGAGTGGCAAGAGCCTAAGCCTGGGGATGCCCATGGCACCCCCAAGATAATCCAAGGACACCAAAAAGTCAAAGCTTGGGGATGCCCCGGAAGGCATCCCCTCTTTCGTCCACTTCCATCGGTAATTTACTTGGAGCTATATTTTTATTCACCAACATGATATGTGTTTTGCTTGGAGCGTCTTGTATTATTTGAGTCTTTGCTTTTTAGTTTACCACAATCATCCGTGCTGTACACACCTTTTGAGAGAGCCATACATGATTTGGAATTTGATAGAATACTCTATGTGCTTCACTTATATCTTTTGAGCTTGATAATTTGCTCATAGTGCTTCACTTATATTTTTTTGAGCGTGATAATTTTTTACTCTAGTACTTCACTTAGATCTTTTAGAGCACGGTGGTGGATTTGTTTTAAAGAAACTTGATCTCTCATGCTTCACTTAGATTATTTTGAGAGTCGTTAATAGCATGGTAATTTGCTTAATGTTAATATACTTGGTGTTCAAGATATGTGAAACTTTCTTTTGAGTGCGTTGAATACTAAGATAAGTTTGATGCTTGATAATTGTTTTGAGATATGGAGGTAATAATATCAAAGTCATGCTAGTTGAGTAGTTGTGAATTTGAGAAATACTTGTGTTGAAGTTTGTAAGTCCCGTAGCATGCACGTATGGTTAAAGTTGTGTAACAAATTTGAAACATGAAGTGTACCTGGTTTGTGCATCCTTATGAGTGGCGGTCGGGGACGAGTGATGGTATTTTCCTACCAACCTATACCCCTAGGAGCATGCGCGTAGTACTTGATTTTTGATGACTTCTAAATTTTTGCAATAAGTATATGAGTTCTTTTGACTAATGTTGAGTCCATGGTTATACGCACTTTTACCTTTCCGCCATTGCTAGCCTCTTTGGTACCGCGCATTGCCCTTTCTCACATTGAGAGTTGGCGCAAACTTCGCCGGTGCATCCAAACTCCGTGATACGAAACGCTCTATCACACATAAACCTCCCTATATCTTCCTCAAAACAGCCACCATACCTACCTATTATGGCATTTCCATAGCCATTCCGAGATATATTGCCATGGAACTTTCCACCGTTCCGTTCATCATTATTATGGCATACATTACTTTTGTCATATTGCCATTGCATGATCATGTAGTTGACATCGTATTTGTGGCAGAGCCACCATGCATTATTTTTCATACATGTCACTCTTGATTCATTGCACCATCCCGGTACACCGCCGGAGGCATTCATATAGAGTCATACCTTGTTCTAGTTTCGAGTTGTAATCCTCATGTTGTAATCAATAGAAGTGTGATGATCATCATTATTAGAGCATTGCCCAAATAAAAAAAAGAAAAAAAGAAAAAAGAGAAAGGCCAAAATAAAAAAAGGAAGACCCAAAAAAAGAAAAGAAAAGGACAATGCTACTATCTCTTTTTCCACACTTGTGCTTCAAAGTAGCACCATGTTCTTCATGTAGTGAGTCTCATATTTTGTGCTTCAAAGTAGCACCTCGTTCTTCATGTAGTGAGTCCCATATATTGTGCTTCAAAGTAGCACCATGTTTTTCATATAGTGAGTCTCATAAGTTGTCTTTTTCATACTAGTCGGAATTTTTCATTATAGAACTTGGCTTGTATATTCCTACGATGGGCTTCCTCAAATGCCCTAGGTCTTCATGAGCAAGCAAGTTGGATGCACACCCACTAGTTTTCTTTTGTTGAGCATTCATAGCTCTAGCGCATCCGTTGCATGGCAATCCCTACTCCTCATGTTGACGTCAATTGATGGGCATCTCCATAGCCCGTTGATTATCCTCGTCAATGTGAGACTTTCTCCTTTTTTGTCTTCTCCACACAATCCGCATCATCATATTCTATTCCACCCATAGTGCTATATCCATGGCTCACGCTCATGTATTGCGTGAAGGTTGAAAAAGTTTGAGATTATTTATGTATGAAACAATTACTTGGCTTGTCATCGGGGGTATAGAAGTTGGGAACATCTTTGTGTGACGAAAATGAAGCATAGCCTAACTATATGATTTTGTAGGGATGAACTTTCTTTGGCCATGTTATTTTGAGATGACATAATTATTTTGATTAGTGTTCTTGAAGTATTATTATTTTTATGTCAATATGAACTTTTGTCTTGAATCTTTCGAATCTGAATATTCATATCACAATTAAGAAGATTTACATTGAAATTATGCCAAAGTATCACTCCGCATAAAAAATTCTCTTTTTATCATTTACCTACTCGAGGACGAGCAGGAATTAAGCTTGGGGATGCCTGATACGTCTCCAACGTATCTATAATTTTTGATTGCTCCATGCTACTTTATCTATTGTTTTGGACTATAATGGGCTTTATTTTCCACTTTTATATTATTTTTGGGACTAACCTATTAACCGGAGGCCCAGCCGAGAATTGTTGTTTTTTGCATATTTCAGTGTTTCGAAGAAACAGAATATCAAACGGAGTCCAAACGGAACAAAACCTTCGGAAACGTGATCTTCTCATGAACGTGATCCAGGAGATTTTGACCCTACTCCAAGGAGTACCAAAGACGGTCAAGAGGGTGGTGGGCGCGCCCTCCCCCTTGGGCGTGCCCCCCTTCCTCGTGGGCCCCCTGCCGCTCCACCGACGTACTCCTTCCTCCTATATATACCTACGCACCCCCAGCAGATCGGAGACAGAGCGAAAAACCTAATTCCACTGCTGTAACTTCCTGTATACACGAGATCCCATCTTGGGGCCTGTTCCGGAGCTCCGCCGGAGGGGGCATCCACCATGGAGGGCTTCTACATCATCACCATAGCCCCTCCGATGAAGTGTGAGTAGTTTACTTCAGACCTTCGGGTCCATAGTTAGTAGCTAGATGGCTTCTTCTCTCTTTTTGGATCTCAATACAATGTTCTCCCCCTCTCTCGTGGAGATCTATTCGATGTAATCTTCTTTTTGCGGTGTGTTTGTTGAGACCGATGAATTGTGGGTTTATGATCCAGCTTATCTATGGAAAATATTTGATTCTTCTCTGAATTCTTTTATGTATGATTGAGTTATCTTTGCAAGTCTCTTCGAATTATCTGTTTGGTTTGGCCAACTAGATTGGTAGTTCTTGCAATGGGAGAAGTGCTTAGCTTTGGGTTCAATCTTGCGGTGACGTTACCCAGTGACAGAAAGGGTTGCAAGGCACGTATTGTATTGTTGCCATCGAGGATAACAAGATGGGGTATTTATCATATTGCATGAATTTATTCCTCTACATCATGTAATCTTGCTTAAGGCGTTACTCTGTTTTTAACTTAATACTCTAGATGCATGCTGGATAGCGGTCGTTGAGTGGAGTAATAGTAGTAGATGCAGAATCGTTTCGGTCTACTTATCACGGACGTGATGCCTATATACATGATCATTGCCTGGATAACCTCATAACTATGATCAATTCTGTCAATTGCTCAACAGTAATTTGTTCACCCACCGTAGAATACTTATGCTCTTGAGAGAAGCCACTAGTGAAACCTATGGCCCCCGGGTCTATTCTCATCATATCAATCTCCATCACTTTATTTACTTGCTTTGCTTTTACTTTTTACTTTGCATATTTTTACCAAAAATACCAAAAAATATTATCTCTATCAGATCTCACCCTCGTAAGTGACCGTGAAGGGATTGACAACCCCTAAGCGTTGGTTGCAAGTAGTTATCGTTTTGTGCAGGTACGAGGGACTTGCGCGTGGTCTCCTACTGGATTGATACCTTGGTTCTCAAAAACTGAGGGAAATACTTACGCTACTGTGCTGCATCATCCTCTCCTCTTCGAGGAAATCCAACGCAAGCTCGAGACGTAGCAACGTCCTTTGCCTATCTTGAGGCGCCGTACCCCGAAAGGGATTGACAACCCCTTTAATACGTCGGGTTGCGAGGTGTTGTTCTTTATATGCAGGGGCTGTTTATGTTGTGTTGCTTGTCTCTCCTACTAGTTCAATAACCTTGGTTTCATATCTTAGGGAAATACCTACCACTATTGTGCTGCATCATCCTTTCCTCTTTGGGGAAATACCAACGTAGCTTCAAGCGACATCACCTGGCCTTATCAAATTTCCATTTTTCTTCACTAATGAAGGCAGTCAGCATATGACTTTCACCAGGCGAGAGGTTTAATTCAGGTAGACGAGTGTAAGGGTCCTTGTGCCATAGATTGATGAAATCCAAGATCTTCTTTGGGTCCAGTAAGAGAGGCACAACATTGCCTTTGGCTCTAGCAGCTCTTTGTTATCAGTCTCTTATGATCTCGGCGAGTTCTTCATCATCAGCCTCATCATCACTTGGCGGAACTTGAAAGACAACCTTCTTCTTGTGAGGACTGGGCCTTGTGTCGCGTCCAGCAGTAGCCTTTTTCGTCAGCAAGGTTGCACCTGTTGAGGGTTGAGGCGGAGCCGAGGAACTTGCAGAGGCTCCTGAAGCAATTGAGATTCCAGATGTCTGTTGGCACTGATACACCCATTTTGCATCATGTTTTCCTGCTATTATTTATGTTTTTATTGTATAATAATGCTTTTTGGAGTAATTCTAATGCCTTTTCTATCATAATATGCAAGGTATGCACCAAGGGGGAGAATTCTGGCAGCACGAAATCTGGACCTGAAAAAGCTATGCCAAGCTACCTATTCTGCACAACTCCAAATGAGCTGAAACTCCCCGAGGATTTTTTATGGAATATTTCAGGAATATTGGAGCTAATAAGTACTATAGGAGGGCCACCAGGTGGGCACAACCCACCTGGATGCGCTAGGAGGCCCATGCGCGCCCTGGTGGGTGCTGCCCTCCTCGGCCCACCTCTGGTGCCCATCTTCTGGTATATAAGTCGTTTTGACCTAGACAAAATAAGGAGAGGACATTCAGGACGAAGGGCCGCCACCTCAAGGCGGAACTTAGGCAGGAGCACGTTTGCCCTCCGGCGAAGCGATTCCGCTGGGGGAACTTCCCTCCCGGAGGGGGAAATCATCGTCATCATCATCACCAGCAACTCTCGCATCATGGGGAGGGCTATCTTCATCAACATCTTCACAACACCAACTCCTCTCAAACCCTAGTTCATCTCTTGTGTTCAATCTTTATATCAAAACTATAGATTGGTGCTCGTGGGTGACTAGTAGTGTTGATTACATCTTGTATTTGATTACTATATGGTTTATTTGGTGGAAGATTATATTTTCAGATCCATTATGCTATTTAATACACCTCTGATCTTGACCATGTTTTATCATTTGTGAGTAGTTACTTTCGTTCTTGAGGTCACGGGAGAAATCATGATGCAAGTAATCATGTGAACTCGATATGTGTTTGATATTTTGATGGTATGTATGTTGCCATTCCCTTAGTGGTGTCATGTGAACGTCGACTACATGACACTTCACCATATTTGGGCCTAAGGGAATGCATTGTGGAGTAGTTATTATATGGTGGGTTGCGAGAGTGACAGAAGCTTAAATCCCAGTTTATGCACTATTCCGTAAGGGACCGATTGGATCCAAAAGTTTAATGGTATGGTTAGAATTTATTCTTAATACTTTTCTCGTAATTGCGGATGCTTGCGAGAGGGTTAATCATAAGTAGGAGGTTTGTTCAAGTAAGAACAGCACCTAAGCACCGGTCCACCCACATATCAAATTATCAAAATACTGAACACGAATTAAGCCAACATGATGAAAATGACTAGATGAAATTCCCGTGTACACTCAAGAACACTTTGCTTATTATAAAAAACCGTTTTGGCCTGTCCTTTGCCTCAAAAGGATTGGGCTACCTTGCTGCACTTTTGTTACTACTATTATTACTTGCTCGTTACAAATTATCTTGCTACCAAACTACTCCGCTACTTACAATTTTAGCACTTGCAGACATTACCTTGCTGAAAACTACTTGTCATTTCCTTCTACTCCTCATTGGGTTTGACACTCTTACTTATCTGAAAGGGCTAAAATTGACCCCATATACTTGTGGGTCATCAAGGCAATTGTCTGATGCCGTTGCGGGGGAGTGAAGCGCTCTTGGTAAGTGGAAATCGGTAAGGAAACATTATTACTATGTGCTGAAATTTATTGTCACTTGCTACTATGGAAAACAATCCTTTGAGGGGTTTGCTTGGGGTATCTTCACCTCGACCGGAACCACAATCAGTCACCCCTCAACCTACTGCACCTACTGAAAATATTGAATATGAAATTCCTTCGGGTATGTTAGAACAACTTCTAGCTAATCCTTATGCACACTACAAAAAAAAGACACATCCGTGACATTTTGGGTCGAACGAATTTTTTTTCTGTCATACATATGACACTTCTATGACGATAATTGTGACAAAACCCGGTATCATCATAGATGTGGTGGGCTCCTACTTCTATGACAAAAAATCATGATAGAAAATGGGCTTTTCGTCCTGGGCGGGCCGGAGACGCAGCTGCATGACATTCTTTGGGCCATCCATGACGGAAAAAACCGTGGTAGAAGCGAGGGGGAGGAAAATTTCGGGAGTTGCCGGTTACAGTGGGAGGTCGGGGGCCGAGCGATGCGCGTTTCTCTTGTACGTACGCGCGTGTGTGTGCGAGTTGTTGGCTCTAACTGAAGCTGAGCGAGGCGTTGGGCTCTAACTGAACCCGAGCGATTGCACTGTAGGCTACGCGTTACTGAACCCGAGCGATTGATTGATGGCTGTTAACTGAACCCGATGGAGCGATTCCTTTGCTACTGCTGCTAACTGAAGTCGATCGATTGGA
>NC_041393.1:509976747-509977314 GCF_002162155.2 Triticum dicoccoides | reverse complement strand
ACACAAGGCCGTTTCCTCCGTTGTGCGGTACGCCAGGCCTCGTTTCCATCGCCTATTCCGTCCAAGCCCTCCCGATGAACACGACCATGCATTCCGTTCCGACCCAGCCGGTTGGCTCCCACGCGTTCCGTTGCCTCCCGATGAACACGACGCATTCCGTAGCCTCCCCATGAACACGACGACGACGCTGTTTCTCCGTTCCGACCCAGCCATGTACGTATGCGCGAGTAGGCATTAGAGACCCTGCCCGTATGTACGTATGTGGCCGTATTTTCTTTCTTGCACCCTCGCCACTTTACGTACATGTACATGCTATGTGCGCGCCTCTACTACGACACGTGCGCGCCTCTACTACGACACGTGCGCACCTCTACATCGACCAGTATGTACGTACACGTTCGGGACCAGGCTGACAATACAACGTATGCTTCGACCAGGTGGGTCCCGACTGTCAGGCACTTCCTTGCCTGCGAAGATGTAGCTGGTGGGTCCCAGCAGTCAGGCGGCGAATCATTTTTTTGCCCGGATGCACTTCCTTGCGTGCGAAGGTGTAGCTGCTGGGTCCCA
>NC_041393.1:509942811-509976434 GCF_002162155.2 Triticum dicoccoides | reverse complement strand
TCGTTTTTTTTGGACGCACTTCCTTGCGTGCGAAGATGTAGCTGGTGGGTCCCAGCAGTCAGGGGGGCGAATCGTTTTTTTCCCGGACGCATTTCCTTGCGTGCGAAGATGTAGCTCGTGGGTCCCAGCAGTCAGGGGGCGAATCATTTTTTCGTGAAATACGGTGGCCCGTCTAGTGGGTCCCTGCTGTTAGGTGGAGGAAAAATTATTTTGCACGTAATAAGGAGGCACTTCCTTGCGGCTGCCGTGGACCCAGCTGTCAGCCTCTCCACGTACAGTCCATGTCCGATGGAAACCGTTCCTTGACCATGTTGACCACGCCGCGCCGAGAGCACCACGGTGGTGGACGACGGCGAGGCCTAGGAAGGGGACGCGGAGCCGGGGAAGACGCGGCAGTGGATGCACACGTGGAGAGGAGTACGATGGTTCACTGGTTCGGCTGCGCTGCAGTCGCCGCAGAATAACAGGGGGGTGTGGGTCAGTGGGTGAGTGAAGGGATGGCCTGGCCAGCGGTGGGAGCAGTAGGGCCGATGAGGCCTCCACGGCAGCACAGCCGGCCACGGGAGGCAGGAGCTGGCGGCACAACCGGCGCTGCTTTGGGCAGATGGAGCAAGAAGAGCAGAGGTTGAAGAAGCACAACGGCCGTTGGATGGACATCGTACGGTCACTACAGATAGAATCGTTTATATTGACTAAGTTGACAAAGCCCTTCGTATGTCAACTTAGTAGGCCCACAGGTCAGCTTCCGAAATGGTGCGCCCCATATGTCAGGGGGGTGAATCATTTTTTGGGCAGGTGAACCTAGAATATCCGAGATTGAAGAAGAAGCACGACATCCATTGGATGGACATCCAACGGACATTGCTACTAGAACCGTGTGTTGACTATAAGTTGACAAAGCCTTGCATACCCGTCAACTCTGTTTTTTTAGGGGACGCGTCAACTTAGTAAGGCCAAAAGTGTGTGGCAGAGAACTTATAGCCAATTTAGATTTGTAAGAATGTGTAGCCCATTTTTGAATTCTAATGGAATTTACTACAGCCCATTTACAGTTTGTTAAAAGTACAGCCCATTTCAACCAACCGTTCAAAACAGAATTTAATAAAATTTCCCACATTTTGATGGGATCCGAATATTTTTATCCCGAAATTTTAGTCAGATTAAATACAATTTCAATATAAATTTATATTGCCTAAAAATCCAACGAAACATTCCGCTCGCAACAATTAATGAAATTAAAATTTTCAATATTCCAAAAATAATATTTTATAAAGTAATCACTGTTTGGTGCATTTTTTTATAGTTACTACCTAGTTTTTATAATTACATCCCATTTATTATTTCTTAAAGCCCATTTTCTTGTTAAGCCTAATGCATCCCTCCTAGGAAAGATTTGCAGCCCAGCGGGGCGGAGAATAACAACTTGACCTTGCATGGGTATTCCTAAAAAAAGTATAGCTGGGCTAGCCATTTTTAGCTTGAAAAAAAATTAATATCTGGGCTGGATATCTGGCCTGGGCTAGACGGGCCACAGCCCGCCCAATTAATACCTGCAACGATGTTTTCTTTGTTGTTCAGAGGAGAAAAATTAATATCTGGGGTAAACATCAAAAAACTCTGCAGTGCTCACACCTCAAAAACACAAATACTGCTCGAGCTGCTTGGTCCCAGCTATCGGCCGCTTCTTGTGCAATTCTCTCGTTTATTGACTACTCCCTCCTTTCCGGTTTATAATGCTCAATTCAAAAATCTCACCAATCAAGGTAGATGGCGAGTGGTGGAATACTTTTTATAGTTTTGCAAAAGCACCTAATTATTGTTGTTGTTATCCTCAAAAAATTATGTTTATCAATGCATTAATTGCAATGCATGCATGCATAAAGTACATGCATTGATCAATTTTCTCTTAATACTTGCATGCAATGATTTAATGCACCTTGGAATCTGAACATGTGATGGAAAACAACCAAATTGAGCCTTATAAAATGCAAAAACTAAAATTTTCAGATAAGCCCTATAAACCGGAAAGGAGGGAGTACATAGGTAGACAATGGTGTGGGACCGTGATGTCAGGAAACCAGGAGGAAGCAAAATAAATTATATATATATATATAAGGAGGCAATTGCGTACGTGAGGCTATGGACCTGGTGGGTCCCCATTCTCATCCTATCCAAGTAAAGTGATCTCCTCGCCCGCGCGCGCTTTCCGCCCGAAACAGTCAGCACCGGCCGCCCCGCTTCCCGGTGCAGGCTATTGCTCCGCCTTCAAACGACACAAGTGCCGTCCGTCCGCCCATCTGCCGCACACATTAATGATACGCGGTTGCCGAGGCGGCTACTCCGGCGTCACACGTCCGTCCCTCCGCTCGCCCACCATTGCTATATAAACTGTTGCGTCGGCCATAGCCGCAGTCATCCGCATCCGTTGCCTTTCTCCTGTCCACACCACTACTGCCCACCATGGCTTCCTCGCGCTCCAGCGCTCTTTGGGACGGGCGGGCGACGGACCACAAGGAGATAGCAGCCATTGCTGCCGACCGGCTGGCCGACAGGCAGCTGGAGGACGACGACGTCCCAATGGAGAACATGGTAGTTGATGATCCAGCGGCAACCCCCTCCTCCGCGCCATCCTCACCGGTGCATTGCACCATGGCCATCGGCGAGGCCCATGCCCAATATATGGACAGGGTGAGGCAGATGCGTGAGGAGCAGTTCCGGGAGGCGCAGGCCGACGCCGCCTACAACCACCATCTTCTCCAGGAGCACCTGTAGGCAGAGGAGCAGATCGCCGCGAAGCGGCAGGAGCAGGAGGCTCTAGAGGGAGTTGTACCTGAGGGACGTAGCTCGACCTTGAGGATGGCGGCGGGAGGCGGCAACTGCCCACGTCGCGGCAGTGAGCAAGGGACGAAGGCAACCTCACCGGCTTTGTGAGAGAGAATGGCGGGGACCCCTGATCGAGACGTGCCGACAGTGGGTTTCGCCGTCGGCGACGGACACCACATCTACACTAAGCATCCACCCCTTCCCCAAGCGGACGTGATCCGCCGGGATGTTAGAGATGTGGCCACAGTCGTTTTGTGCGAGAGAGTGTGAAGAGAGCAACCCCCGCAAGCAACCGTGTAGGCTGGCCCGTCCTGACTATGTATATAGTGGAGCGGTTTCCTTTTCTCTCCATATGAACCTATCATATTGCGTACGTGCCACTGAAGAAAAAATATATATTTATAAATGACGCGGCACCTACTACTCGTTATCCTATAACCTTGCGCTTGGCATCTCCAAAATATTAACCTTGCGTTTGGCTCTTCGCCTCTTCGTGAAGTCGAGCAATAATGGTAGTGCAGTATATATCGTTCTGGCTATATGAGACCGAAGGAACTGCTGCACGTCCACCACGTGGGCGAGGGTCGAGGGGCGAGGGAGAGTGCTACTACATACGGAGCAAAATGAGTGAATGTACACTCTAAAATACGTCTATATACATCAGTGTTTGGGGTATGTACTAGTAGTTCATATTGAAATCTACTAAGGACATATATATTCCAAACAATATGATATAATCTCTGTAACCAAGGTAGTAGGGACGAGTAGTAAATGGAGGGAGTAGTAAATTTTTCTCCTCGTCCTGTGAGTCACCGTGCACGTGGGCGAGGGAGGAGCAAGCTTCACCTCATCCTGCGAGCCACCGCGCCCGTGGGCGGGGGAGACGGTGTACTAAGCAAGCTTCTCCTCGTTCTGTGAGTTGACGGGACACATTAAAAGTACTCCAGTGTATAGAGCCTTGCCTCTAAGGTAGGCCCCACATGGTTTGCCTCTTTTTTTAATTTAACATAACGCGTCAAGTCACAATTTGTTTGTTCACCCGTGGTAGACGATCCTCCCTCCACCAAGTGGACAACCAGTACACGTGCCAAATTACCATGTGGGCTGCCTTTTTCATACAGAAATGAGCTCCACCGTGTACCCGCGCGGGTGTGGTTGGGAAAGAGACGGGAGTACGTGCGCCATGCATGCACCTCTTCTCTTCATGCATGTCCCCCACCTACGTGGGTGTGTGTGAGAGATACAAACCACGTTCGTGAGTGTTTTTTGTTTTGTGGTGGGGGGTGGGGGTGGGGTGGGGTTGATTTCGTGAATGATTTGTGGGAATATGTGTCGATGACATCTCAAACAAAATTTTGCATGCAATGTGTGTGAAATGGAGGCCTATCCATATCATACATAGAGGGTCGGGGAATCCATGAGAGGAGAGGGAGGGGTCATAGCTATCGATAGAGTCGAAGAGAGGATCAAGTACGGGTGGGTGCGAGATCGATGAAGAGCGCCATCGAAATTGCGTGTGTGTGTGTGTGTGCAAGTCAAAGATATAGGGCGACTGGCCTACCGAAACGTTAGAGGGCGCATGTCAAGTTTGTGTGTGGTAGGGAGACATGACTAGAGCACTTGATGTATCGGTGTGTGTGGGGTAGGGGGTGGGGGAGGGGTAGGCAGAGGCCTAACTATAGAGGTAGAACGACTCGTATATGTGTTGAGAAGGAGAGACCCAGCTATGTCATGAGGGAGATCGGTCGACATCCATACATAACTGAAGGATGGGAAATATGATGGGACAGAGAGAGAGAGGAGAGAGAGAGGGAGGGAGAGGGAGGGAGAGGGGTAGAGTGTTGGATGGGTGATGGAGTTGCTTCTCGGAGATGTTGGGAGAGGCCTACTAGACAAACTGAGGGTGGAACTGCAATGTTATCAATAAGAGTGGGGATGTGTTTCTATGTGTGCCTCTGCGTGATAGATCTGTCGGGACGCATCCATGGATGATGAAGGGGAACCATGTGTTTGGTAAGCAAACCTAACTAGATCGGTAGATCAATTGTTGTTTGTCGGAGGAAGGGAGAGACACAACTAATGAGGTAGATCGATCGATGTGTGGGTAAAAACGAGTTATAAGGACCTAGCTGGCTATATGTATAGCGAGAGATCGGTCGGTGTACGTCCATTTGTTAGAGGCAAGTAAGGCCCAGCGAGACGGATAGACAGAGAGAATGGAGCTAGGAGGTGGTGCGAGAGGCCCAACTACTAGCTGGATAGGGGGAGGAGTGTGCGGTTGTGAGATCGATTAAAAGAGGGGTGAGAGTTTACACGTGTGTCTGACCATATGAGAGACACAAGGCAAGGACACATAAAGGAGGAGATTGAAGCTGTGTGTGTATGCTGTAGGCAGGCATCGCTGGAGAGGTTTATCGATCGGTGTGTGTTGGAAAGGAGTTGTGGAGACTCTGGGAGAACGACCTAAAGGAAAAAATGAATGTGCCCAGTGGATAGAATGCCGATGGAGGGGGAGGGCGAGGAGGGCATGTGCATGCACGAGAGAAAGTTAGTGGTAGCTACAAAGGTTAGAGGACTGTGTGGGTGTAAGAGACTAACAAAGATCATAATTTGATATGAAAGCGGATTCATATATTTGAATAGGAGATCATAGTGTTTTAAACATTGCATGCATGAATATAGCGGTGATACACGTGCTGTGCACATGTTATACCATAATGTGATAATGCATGGCGTTTGCAACTCACAGCTAAATGCCGAACAATCTAAACCATACTATACATCAAACAATCTCACATTTTATTTGAATTTGTGATAATGTGCGGCGTTTGCAGCTTACAACTGAATATCGAGCAATCTAAACAATACTATATATCGAACATTCTCACATTTTATTTGAATTTGTGGTAATGTGTGGTGTTTGCAACTCACATCTAAATACTTGTAGGCGTAGGGGATGGGGCACCATACATAATGTGATAAACACATTATACATATGAGACATGGTTTAGATTATGAAGATCTAGCTAGAGCTAGAAATGTAATGTGATTTGAAATCAAAATAAAGTGGATTCAAAAAATCTAGTTCAAGTTCAGATAGTACACATAGTTCATATGTAACTCGATACTGATCATGTGGTGTGCTGTGAAGATAATACACAAACGATGGTTTAACTTGACAATAATGATGATTGTAGATCTTATTAAAATAGAGAAATGAATTCAAATGCTTTGACTTCACAACAATCATTACTGTAGATCTTATTCAAATTTAGTTCATATTGAAGTGGTAGTATATACGTTTGGAATGCACTAAAACATTCATTTGAGTAGTAGGTTGCATGCATTATACACATAGCGAAATATTAATTGAACATAACATGAATTCAAAGTTTTGAATGACATTTGTAGTGCGCATTGATTTGGTACAGTACACGTTAGGCTTGTCCGGAAATTTCAACCCGCGCCTTGTTAGCCCGAAATATTTAAGATATATCTTTGTCTCGTTGTGCTCCGAAAATTCCCTCCATCTCAACCCGCGCCTTGCTATTACGAAATTACAACACGCGCGAAAACTCCCACCTCCTGTGAAATCCCGACACGCGAAATGCCCGTGGTACCCCTGAACCGAAAGAACCGCCTCAAAATCGGTGGGGGGTACTTTCGTAACTTACCCCACATTTCGGAGAAGCGCGTCTCTAAGCCATGGTTCCCCACTGCCATACCATCCGCCCACCCATTCGTACACCGAGGCCGCGAAAACCCGTGACGAAACCCCACACCCTGCTCCGTCCGCCACCCAGCCGGAGCTTCTTCCCCGACGACGTCATCCACAGCAACACCTCGACGTCCCTCATCCACCATACCAGATGAGGATCCGTCGTCGATCTCATCGTCCCGCCAGTTCAGCCACCCCGTCCTCCACCTCCAAGGAGGTGCCCTGACGTTCCCCTCATCTTTCGCGCCACCTCCATTCCCACACCACCGTCTTAACCTGCACCACTGGAAGAGCATCATCATCACCATTTCCTCCGATGAAGCTATAGCCTAATCGGCGCCACCAAAGAGGTTGTACACTAATCGCCGCATTTTCTTCTTGATTTGATCTCACGGTGCTGCCGGCGCTCGGTCCCGAGCTGACACGGCGCGGCTCCATCCACGGCGGCATCGCCGGCCACTTCCTCCACGGCGTCGCTCCCTCAACGGCGACGTCTAAATCAGTAGGAGCTGATGCTGCTTTAGCTCTCGCTCGCGCTGCTGCTCTGCTCTTGCTCTCGGTCCCCTGCCTGGTCTGCTCTTGCTCGCGCTGCTGCTCTCGCTCTTACTCTTGCTTGTGATGCTGCTCCGATTTGGCTACACTTCAGTCGACTGAATCGACTTTTGGGTCAGTCGATTTCCAAGGGGTGGGCTCGCTGGGGTGAAGGAAGAACCAGCCGCAGCAGGGAGGGGGCTCGCCGGAGAGGTACCCCACTATCTATCTTAGGGTTCAGGATGGGGGCGGTGGTCGCCGGCGGTGGCGGGGCGGTGGCGTGGGGATCTCCGGAGAAAAAGCTCGGCACGGGGGGGCATAGAGGGATGGCCGGGGCGGCAGAGGACCGGCGGTGGGGAGTGTTTTCGGGGCGGGCGGGGCGGGGCACCGCCGGCCGTGGACGGCGGGGGGGTACTGTTTGGCCGGTGGTGGCTGGCGGCTCAGGGGGGTGGAGGTTGAAGATGAACCGCATGCCCTTGATTTCGTATCCAACGGCTGCAAAATCGACTGACCAGAGATGAAAAAGTCAGTCGACCGACGTGTAGCCTCACCTTGCTAGTGCGTTCAGTTTCGACAACGAAATTCAGTTTCAACAACAAAATTCAGTTTCGACGGTTAGGTTCAGTTTCGACAGTTAAGTTCAGTTTCGACAGTTAAGTTCAGAGATGAGCGGCTGATGTGTTTTATATCTAGCACTTTGTGGTTATGTATTTTACGTCATGTATTGGAGATGCTATTAGAATTCCACACGGGTTAACGTTGTTCGTTGTCTCTCTTGTCCTGTTTCAGCCTCGGCGTCGTACAACTCACCGGAGCTGCTCCAACGACGAAACCCTCCATCACAGCGGAGCAGTACCTCGGGCTCCATCTCTAGACGCCTAAGATCTTCCCCTCCTCCAACAGCAAAGTCAGCCAGAGCATCCTCACTGGCCAACCCAATCACGCTGAGATCGACATGGCTTCGCCGAAGAGGTTGTACACTTGTTGCATCTCTTTTTTACTCTACATGTTATATATATTGTCCACTGAGCACACGGATTTGTTCCTTTAGTGTCTCCTTGAAAGAAAAAATGTAGGAATTTTAATTTTCACTTGTCCTCCTTTTCAAATTCCTATTCATGAAGCACAAGACTAAGAGATAGTAGCAGAATAGCATTATAACCGTACATTTTCGTGTGGTTTGACTTAATCTCACCATGCTTCTTTGCATCCTGTGATCTTCCAATTGTTGTGAATCAAACACCCAGATGGGCAGAAATCCTGTGTTTTTAAATTCTCTGTTTTGCACGTGCATTCCTATCCTATTCCTGTCTATTTCCTATCCCTGCATTGTTGGAATCCTCCAATTCAAACGAGCCCTTACAGAATTCCTTCTCTTACAGATAGTTGTCAAAGAAAACCTTGCGTGGTTTGTCCCGGTCCTGCTGCGCCGTCGTCCACCCCAGCTCAGCTGCTCCAATGACAGAAGGGTCCAGGAGAGCAGGGATCCGGCCTCCAGACGGTCTTTCGCCGCCTCAGATCTTCTTCCCCGCCGCTGGCAGCCATGAAAACTGTATTACCATCATCAACCGAGCAGATGACCTCGAGGACTACACGGGTCCGCAGGAGAGGTCGCACTCTTTCGTGTCTGCTTACGTTATGCATCGCTTAATATTACATGTTACTTTATCGTCCTGTTCACCGATTAGACTCTGAGTCAGCTCCAAACTAATGGTCAAACTTGAGTTTTTAAATGGTTGTGGGGTACATATCGGGGCCACTGTCAATAGTATCTATCTACTATCTGGTTAATCTCCGGTGTCTACTATGAGTTTCATGTTGGGTGGGAAACAAACAGTAAAGAAGCCATTATCTGTATTTATTAACTGAAGCCATTATCTGCGTGCTATTATTGGTTTTGGGTCTATCCACATGTTGCTACCATCACTCTGGATTTCTGCATGCACTCCTTACATAATCTCACTATGTTTTATTCCTATGCATGACAGTTATTGTAAACAATGGAACTGAACATGTAGAGCAAAAGAGACGAGCCTTGCGTGGCGATATAATTTCATGCAGAGGTCGCTCCATGGTAGGCGCAAAGGCAGCCCCCCCTCCACACATTTCGGATTGTAATCGAGAGGAAGATATCTGTTCTGAGGGGGATTCAGAAGGAGAAGATAACTCCTATTTACCCCCTGAGGTCTTCGCTCTAACTTGGCATGCTGATGTTGGTTATATCATGCATATGGTGTCTCGCATTGCTTACTTTATACATCAAATATGTCATCTGCTTAGTTTAGACATCCTTTGTGCGAATGCTGTCTTTTTAGTTTATTCATCGTTTATGTGAATTATGCAACGCTACCTTGTTTAGCCAGGCATCATATATGTGAATTTTGCAATGCCATCCTGCTTAGCCAGTCATCTTATATGTAAATTATATCAGGCCATCTTTTTTTGTTACATATTACATTCGTCAACAGTGTTAGTACATTCAACTGCTCTTCGTGTGCATCAGCCATTTGACACGGTGATGGCAAATTCTAGAGTGAAAACAAGGTCTTCTGAACAGACTATGCTATCTGACGAAGCGCATATCTCGCTGGTTACGGATAGCTCCTCAGAGGAGGATTCAGAGACAGATGACCAGTCCTATTCCCACCCCGAGGTGTATGCTCTAATTTGGCAGGGTTATGTTGCTCATATCGTGCGTATGGTGTCTCGCATTGCTATGCCGTTTGATTAGTTTAGACATGCTTTGTGTGAATGCCACCTGTTTAGTGTCTAATTACCATATATGTGAATTATGCATTGCCATCTTGTTGCAAGACATTATATATGTGAATTATACAATGCTATCTTGTTGCAAAGGCATTATATATGTGAATTATGCAATGACATGCTGTTTAGCCAATCATCATGTATGTGAATTATATCATGCTATCATTTTTTTGTATTACGTGTTCCATTTGTCGACAATGTTTGTATATTCAACTACTCTTCCTGTGCATTAGCCATTTGAAGCGGTGATGGAAGTATCTGGAGTGGAAACAAGGTATTAAGAGCAGACAATGCTACCTGCTGAAGTAGACATCTTGCTGGCTACAGAGAGCTCCTCAGAGGAGGATTCAGAGACTAATGACCAGTCCTATCTCCCCCGTGAGGTCTATGCTCAAAGTTGGCATGGTTATATTACCCATGTCATGCATGTTGTCTTGCATTGCTATGTTTTTACATCATATATAGATTGCCATCTGCTTACTTGCTTACTATATAAATCATATATTTGAATTATATCATGCCATCATGTTTACATAGTACATACACATCATCTATCTGAATTATGGCATGGCAACCCATTTAATAAAGACATCATATAGTTATATCATCTCATTCTGTTTAGTGTTTACAGTCATCATATTTAGAATTATGGCATTCTATCCATGAATGTATGTGAATTATGGCATGCCAACCTATTTAATAAACACATTATATAATTATGTCATGTCATCCTATTTACATAGTCTCATATTTTGAACTATGTATTTCCATCTTTTTTAGTTAGCCATCATAATGTGAAATTGTGTCATGCTATCCTGTTTAGTTAGCCATCATATATGTGAAATTGTGTCATGCTATCCTGTTTGGTTAGACAACATAAATATGAATTATTTCATGCCCTCTTTTATTCCCCACTATCCATTGCACCTGTCTATCATATAATGTCTATACTTTCAATTACTTTTCTTGTTTATCAGCAATTTGAATTGGAGAGCGTGATGGCAGTATCTAAGGGAGTAACAACATGGTCTTCAGAAAAGATAGTGCTACCAGTTGATGCAGATAGAACCACGGTTGTACTTGCCCAAGGACCAAATCCACCACACATAACCCAGACTCTCGCAGATTGTACCCCTACCCAGTTGGACAGAGAACCAGCTACACCCCTTTTTACCCCAACCCCGGCAGATTGTAACCCAGTTCTAGTTGACACAGCACCGTTTCCACCACAGAGCACCCAAACACGAGCGGTTAGTAAGGGAACTGCAGTGCCCAAAGCACGAGGACCACCACTCCGAATCCCAACTCAACACTTAAAGGAGAAGAAGATTTGTTCTCAGGTCAGGTTCTGTAGCTATGGTTCATACTCCTTTGCTCTTGCATTACTGTATTTACTCATACCAACTATTTTCAAATTTGAAGGATGGAATTGAAACTCCAATGGTGCAACAGGTATGTTTTAAACCTGTTTCTTTAACTGGCTTGCTGTTGTAACCTGCTCCATGTTGATTTCAGTCTCAATTGAATAAACAGTTATGTTCTCATGTCATGCCCATTACAAGTGTTGTTATTGCTCTATAGTTACCCACACTTATATTCTGTCTATTATGCTTTGTCTTGACCAAATATTATTTGAACTATGTCTCTATCTTGATTTGGCAACAAAAACTAGAATGATATAGACCATAAAGTGACCATAGCACATAGATATATGTTTGTTTCATGTTGTTATCCTGTCCACTTTACTACTGAACTCAATTACCAAAATGAGTTTCATATACAACATGGTAAACATGTGATGTGTCTGTTTGTTTCTATTTTAGAATGCGGACAAAATATTGGAGAACAGTACCGCGTTATCCAATGGTAAAGGAAGTAATGCAGATAAGGTTCAAGATAGTGAGACATCCCTGTTGGTCTCCAAGAAAGCTGATAAAAACTATCTTGACGACATTGAGGGAACCCAAAAGTCCTGTCTTGATGTAGTGTTCGAGTTACTGGCCACTACTGCTGGCACAAGCTCTTCGAACTCGCTGCCTGAATCAGTTCGTCTTCTTCAGTCTCAACTTCAAGTTGAAAGACATTGATTAGATGTGCTGCGACAGGAAGCTGGAGGACTGAGGAAGTCCCTGCAGAATTCAGATGCATATTTTCTGGTGCAACAGCAAGCGCTGGAGGATTTAAGCGCCAAACAAGAGAAAGTTAATAAGCTTGCTAAGCATCTTGCCAGCATTATGGGTACCCAGGATATTGTTTCTTGAGATCTTCTGAAGTGGTTTCAGTTCTGGATTTGTTTTGCTACGGCGTTTATTTGTGATGGTCGCCAACTTTGACAACCAGTGTATATGATATGCTGCTTTGTTCCCTATATTTGCACTGGTGGCGAACTTTGATGCCCAGTGGATGTAATATGTGTAACAGTCGTGATAGCCTAGCATAAGTTGCTTGCTTATTTATTTCCTTGTTGTCTTGTTTATTTGTTTGCTTGTAGTAAGTGCAGTTCTTTTTAAAACTAGGCCACAATAACCATGGGCTAATATTTACTGTAGTGACACTGGGCCTCCTATGGGCCACAGAAATAGTGGGCCTTCTACGGGCCGTAGAAACAGTAGGCCTTCTACGGGCCGAAGAAACAATGGGCCTTCTACGGGCCGAAGAAACAATGGGCCTTCTACGTGCCGTAGAAACAATGGGCCTTCTACGGGCTGTAGAAACAATGGGCCTTCTACGGGTCGTATCTTCAATGGGCCTTATACGGGCCGTATGACCATAACGGGCCATCGTTAATAGGCCGTATTTGATGACGCTATGAAAACAGCCCAACGTATTAGCGGACCACAAACGGGCCGATGTAACCACGGGCTGAATTTGGCCCACAAGCAGAAAATGACAGTAACGGGCCGTAAGTAAATGAATGCTGGAAATGAGCCCAAGAATAAATGGGCTCTGAGAAGGCCAAAAGATAACATTTGCTGGAAACGGCCCAACTGAATAATGGGCTCTTAATGGGTATAAAGTGATATCCTGTTCATTACGGGCCAGTTTCACCACGGGCCGGTAGTGGGTGTAAAGTGATACACTGTTCATTGCGGACCAGTTTCACCACAGGTCGTTAATAGGCCAAGAGTTACATAGGGCCTCATATGGGCCGAAAGACGTCATGGGCCATACATGGGCCAGAAGTGAAAACGGGCTGGAATCATATTGGATGGCCCAGATGACGCTACTGGGCCTAATTCGGATAGGGCGTAACGGGCCTTGGGTTAGCGGGCTGTAAATGGGCTATATGTGAACATGCCGTTAACAGGCTTTCCATGGGCCGGCCCGCCACCTTTTGACCAAGTCAAACGGGCCGGCCTTTTCACAGGAATGGGCCTCTGTTGGGCCGTGCCACATGTCGACGTATCATAGGCGCCTTCTGTCCAATGAGTGGATGACATCTGTCCCAACGGTGAGCCGACACGTGTTTCCTCCATCCAATGATGATTTTACACGTGGAAAATCCCCATTGGTCGGGGCTGTTAACGGGTTATCGGATCCAAAACCCGACCCGATAGCTTAACGGCGTTCCGTTACGGTGGATGCCACGTGTCGGTCACCCTTGACGAAAGCAGTTCTGTGACGCACGATTTATCGTCATGGAAGTGAACACTTCCGTGATGATAATTTTGGTAATGTCATCGAACACTTCTACGACAAGACAGGTATGACTATCTTGATTCTGTCATAAATTTGTCATGGATGTACATGCATGACAAAAAAACGCGACCTACTGTGACAAACACGTATCATCACGGAAGTGTATTTTTTTTTTAGTGGCAGGAGATGGAACCGAACATCCTGATATGCACTTGATATATGTGGATGAAATTTGTGGATTATTTAAGCTTGCAGGTTTTCCCGGAGATGAAGCTAAGAAGAATGTTTTCCCTTTATCTTTGAAGGGAAAAGCATTGACATGGTATAGGCTATGCGATGATATTGGATCTTGGAACTGGAACCGTTTGAAATTGGAAATTCATCAGAAATTTTATCCTATGCATCTTGTTCATCGTGATCGGAGTTATATATATAATTTTTGGCCTCGTGAAGGAGAAAGTATCGCTCTAGCTTGGGGTAGGCTTAAGTCAATGTTATATTCATGCCCCAATCATGAGGTCCTAAGAGAAATTATTATTCAGAATTTTTATGCTCGGCTTCCTCGTAATGATCAATCCATGCTTGATACTTCTTGTACTGGTTATTTTATGAACAAGACTATTGAATTCCGGTGGGATCTTTTAGAAATAATTAAACACAACTCTGAAGATTGGGAACTCGACAAAGGTAAAGAGTCAGGTGTTGAACCTAAGTTTGATTGTGTTAAATCTTTTATGAATACCGATGCTTTTCAAAAGTTTAGCACTAAATATGGACCTGACTCTGAGATGGTAGCTTCCTTTTGTGAATCTTTTGCTACTCATGTTGATCTCCGTAAGGCGAAGTGGTTTAAATATCACCCACCAATTAAAGAAGTTAAAGAACCGGTAAAAGCTAAATAAGAAACTATCATTTACAATGTTGATCCAGTTGTCCCCACTACTTATATTGAAAAACCAATCTTTCCTATTAGGATGAAGGGACATGCTAAAGCTTCAACTGTGGTTAACAAAAGTAATGTTAGAACACCCAAGCCATCTGAACAAATCAAAGTTGAACCTAGTGTTGCTATGGTTAAAGATCTCTTAGTGGATAATATTGATGGGCATGTTATTTACTTCTGTGGTGAAGCTTCTAGAATTGCCAAACTTGAAGGAAAAGATAAGCATAGACCAGTTCTTGGCATGCCTATTGTCTCAGTTAAATAGGAGATCACTGTTATCATGTGTTATGTGACCTAGGTGCTAGTGTAAGTGCTATTCCTTTCTCACTATATCAAGAAATTAAAGATGAAAAAACACCTGCTGAGATAGAAGACATAGATGCTACTCTTAAACTTGCTCATAGAGATACTATATCACCAATTGGGATTCTTAGAGATGTTGAAGTCTTGTGTGGGAAAATAAAATACCCTACTGATTTTCTTGTTCTTAGCACCCCACAAGATGACTTTCTCCCATTATATTTGGTATACCTTTCTTGAACACCATCAATGCTAAAATAGATTGTGAGAAACAAACTGTCGATGTTAAATTTGGTGATGAATCTCATGAGTTTAATTTTTCCAAGTTTAGTGAACAACCTCATAAGAAAGATTTGCCTAGTAAGGATGGAATTATTGGTCTTGCTTCTATTGCCATGCCTCCTATAGATCCTTTGGAACAATATTTGCTAGACCATGAAAATGATTTGCATATGTGTGAAAGAAATGAAAAGATATAATCCTTTTCGAACAACAACCTCTGCTTAAACACAATTTGCCTATTGAACCTCTAGGAGGTCCTCCTCCACCTAAAGGTGATCCCGTGTTTGAACTAAAACAATTACCAGACACTTTGAAATATGCTTATCTTGATGAAAAGAAGATATATCCTGTTATTATTAGTGTTAACCTTTCAGAACATGAAGAAGAAAGATTATTGAAAGTTCTAAGGAAGCACATGGATGCTATTGGATATACTCTTGATGATCTTAAGGGCATTAGTCCCACTCTATGTCAACACAAGATTAATATGGAACCTGATGCTAAACCCGTTGTTGATCACCAACGTTGGTTAAATCCGAAAATGAACGAAGTGGTAAGAACAGAAATATTGAAACTTCTAGAAGCAGGTATAATCTATCCTATAGCTGATAGTAGATGGGTAAGTCCAGTTCACTGTGTCCCTAAGAAGGGAGGTATTACTGTTGTTCCTAATGATAAGAATGAGCTTATTCCACAAAGAATTGTCACGAGCTACAGAATGGTAATTGATTATAGAAAATTAAATAAAGATACTAGAAAAGATCATTACCCTTTGCCTTTTATTGATCAAATGCTAGAAAGACTATCTAATCACACACATTTTTGCTTCCTTGATGGATACTCTAGCTTTTCACAAATACCTGTTTTACAATCTGATCAAGAAAAGACCACTTTTACTTGTCCTTTTGGAACATTTGCTTAGAGATGTATGCCTTTCAGTTTATGTAATGCACCTGCTACCTTTCAACGATGTATGACTGCTATATTCTCTGATTTTTGTGAAAAGATTGTTGAGGTTTTCATGGATGACTTTTCTATTTATGTGAAGTCTTCTGATGATTATTTAAGCAATCTTGATCGAGTTTTACAGAGATGTGAACAAACAAATCTTGTCTTGAATTGGGAGAAGTGCCACTTTATGGGTAATGAAGGTATTATCTTGGGCCACAAAATTTCTGAAAGAGGCATTAAGGTGGACAAAGCCAAGGTTGATGCAATTGAGAAAATGACATGTCCTAAAGATATCAAAGGTATTCATAGTTTCCTTGGTCATGCTTGTTTCTATAGGAGGTTTATCAAAGACTTCTCTAAAATTTCTAGGCCTCTTACTAATCTTTTGCAAAAGGATATTCCCTTTGTGTTTGATGATGATTGTATGGAAGCCTTTGAAACACTAAAGAAAGCCTTAATTACTGCACCTGTTGTTCCACCACCTGATTGGAACTTGCCTTTTGAGATTATGTGTGATGCTAGTGATTATGTTGTTGGTGTTGTTCTAGGACAAAGAGTTGATAAGAAACTAAATGTTATTCATTATGCTAGTAAAACTCTAGACAATGCTCAACGAAACTATGCTACTACTAAAAAAGAATTCTTATAAGTGGTGTTTGCGTGTGATAAATTCAGATCTTACATTGTTGATTCTAAAGTAATTGTTCACACCGATCATGCTGCTATAAAATATCTTATGGAAAAGAAAGATGCTAAACCTAGACTCATTAGGTGGGTTCTTCTGCAACAAGAATTTGATTTGCATATTACTCATAGGAAAGGAGCAGAGAACCCCATGGCTGATAACTTGTCTAGACTTGAAAATATTCTTGATGGCCCACAACCAATTAATGATAGCTTCCGTGATGAACAACTAGCTACAATAAATGTTTCTCATAGTACACCTTGGTATGCTGACTATGCTAATTATATTGTTGCTAAATACATACCACCTAGCTTCACATACCATCAAAAGAAAAAATTCTTCTATGATTTAAGGCATTACTTTTGGGATGACTCACATCTTTATAAAGAAGGAGTAGATGGTATTATTAGATGTTGTGTACCTGAGCATGAACAGGAACAAATCCTAACAAAATGTCACTCTGAAGCTTATGGAGGACATCATGCGGGAGACAGAACCGCTCATAAGGTATTGCAATCCGTTTTTTATTGGCCTACTCTCTTGAAGGATGCCCGTAAGTTTGTCTCATCTTGTGATGAATGCCAAAGAATAGGTAATATTGGTAAGCGTCAAGAAATGCCTATGAATTAATCACTTGCTTTTGAACCATTTGCTGTTTGGGGATTCGACTTTATGGGACCTTTTCCTTCCTCTAATGGGTATACACATATTTTGGTTGTTGTTGATTATGTTACTAAGTGGGTAGAAGCTATTCCAACCAGTAGTGCTGATCACAACACCTCTATTAAAATGCTTAAGGAAGTTATTTTCCCAAGATTTGGATTCCCTAGATATTTAATGACTCATGGTGGTTCACACTCTATTCATGGTGTTTTCCGTAAGATGCTTGCTAAGTATGATGTTAATCATAGAATTGCGTCACCTTATCATCCTCAGTCTAGTGGTCAAGTTGAACTTAGCAATTGAGAAATAAAACTAATCTTACAAAAGACTGTTAATAGGTCCCGGAAGAATTGGTCTAAGAAACTAGATGATGCACTTTGGGCTTATAGAACAACATATAAAAATCCTATGGGTATGTCTCCATATAAAATGGTTTATGGAAAAGCTTGTCATTTAACTCTTGAGTTAGAACACAAAGCATTTTGGGCAATAAAAGAACTCAATTATGATTTTAAACTTGCTGGGGTAAAGGGCTTATTTGATATTAGCTCATTAGATGAATGGAGAACCTAGGCTTATGAAAATGCTAAGTTATTCAAAGAAAAGGTTAAAAGATGGCATGGCAAAAGAATCCAAAAGCGTGAGTTCAAAGTCGAAGAATATGTTCTTTTGTACAACTCTCATTTCAGATTCTTTGCAGGGAAACTCCTGTCCAAATGGGAAGGACCCTATGTCATCATGGAGGTCTATCAATCCAGAGCTATCAAAATAAATAATGCCTAAGGGACTAACCCGAAGGTTGTCAATGGACAACGAATAAAACACTATATCTCAGGTACACCCATTAATGTTGAAAGCAATGTTATCCAAACTTTGACACCGGAAGAACACATAAAAGAGTCCTTCCAGAACACTCCACAATCGTGAAAATAAGGAGGTACGTGATACGGTAAGTAAACGGACTCCAAAAAATCCGCAAAAATATTTTTGTCAGTTTTGGAATATTTAGAAAATTAGGAAAATAAGAAACTTCTAGGAAAGTGACCATGGTGGGCACGATACACCAGGGTGCGCCAGGCTGCCTGGCATGCCCAGGTGGGTTGTGCCCACCTCGGGTACTTTCCAATCTCCGTTTTTCTTCCATTCTGCTTGGTCCCCATGATAAAAAATCTATATATACCTCCCGAACCTGTTAACCTCCGTATCGCAAAGAAATCTCCTGTTTTATTTTCTACCTGTTTTCCTGTTAGATCTGGAATAATGTCGTCCCAAGACTCGGAGGGTGAGAGCTATGTTGCTGACCTCATCGCAAACCCCAAATCCTATGGGGATGTGAGGCACTATCGCTGGACCTCCGAAGAAGATGAATATGACTCAGTTCCTCCCCGTTTCAAAAACGAAAGCATGGAGGCGTTATGCAAGAGGATAATAAAACTCAAGATAGATAACGACGAGTTGAGGATAGATAGTTTTATTCTCTGTCAGAAGCTGGAGGAAGCAAAGGGGAAACCCTCTAGTTTTGCACCACCACCATCTACTTCATCACCACCATCTTCTTCATCACCACCAAAAGAAAACTGAGTATTGGGTATGGTCACTCCCCTTGGCTTTCACCAAGCTTGGGGGAGGTGCCCCATTATTGTATCAATCTCCACAATCTTTTGACTTTACTTTCTTAGTTCGATCAATAGTTATCTTTTGCTATCAGATGAATAAAAGTTTAGTTCGATCCTTGCTTTTTGTTAGATTGCTTAGTGATCAATCCTTGTAATCGTGTGCGAGATATAATAAAGTTTAGTTTGAGTTTTGCCTTCTTTACTTTCTTGCTGCAATAAAAAGAAAGAAAAGAAAAGAAAAATATCATATGCTAATTTTATGGTAAGTGATGACATTACACATGGAAAAGTATAAGTAGAAAATTTTATTGTAGATTGACAAACATAGCATTGGTCAATGATGCAACACATGAAAGAATTAATAAGGGGAGAGAAGATTCACATATAAATACACTATCATGGAAATCTTTTGTGATTGTGAGCACCCATCAAAATATTATATGCCAAAATTGTTGACGTTGGACAAGGAAGACAACTTAATGATTTATGTTTGTTCATATCCACATAGATGTCATATTGTCATAGATCCTTCAACATGTGGTAATTGCCCCTATCTTTGCTAGCCAAATATTCCGCACTAAGTAGAGATACTACTTGTGCATCCAAAACCCTTAAACCCTATCTTGTTTGAGAGTCCACCATACCTACCTATGGATTGAGTAAGATCCTTCAAGTAAGTTTTCATCCGTGCCAAAAGGGCAATAAAAATTGTGATAAAAATGTGAGATCATTTAGTGTAAGGGAAAATTGAGCATTGTACGAACTTGTGATGGTGAAGAATAAAAGCGACAGACTGCATAATAAAGGTTGCCATCACAAGGGGCAATATAACATGACGTTCTGTTGCACTAAGGGGTTGAGCATACAAACAAAAAGTGCATGGTAACCTCTGCTTCCCTCTGCGAAGGGCCTATCTTTTACTTCCATGTATTTACTTTTATGCAAGAGTCAAATTTTTCTCGCTATTCCTTTTATTTTTCTCCTTTGGCAAGCATCATGTGGCGAGGAAAGATCTAGGGACATATGTCCAGTTGAATATGGGTGGCATAAGTTATTATTGTTGACATCACCCTTAAGGTGAGTGTGTTGGGAGGCGAAACTATAAGTCCCTATCTTTCTTTGTGTCTGGTTGAAACGTTTTGCTCATGTGTACGCGGTGAGTCTTAACAATCATAGAAGACTAAATGATAGTTGAGTATGTGGACCTGCCTAAAGGCTCCGATACGTGACCCTTCCTGAAAAGATGATGAATTGTAGTTGCAAAGTTGACTGAGATCATAGTTTGTTGGTTTCTAATAGAGTTTATGCTTTATACTTCACTGTTGTGATGAATTGTCACTTGTTCATGAGAAGTCTATGATAAAAGTTCTAGAATAAAAGTTTTATATTGAAGTTTGCTACTGTTATAATAAGTCACATGATGCTGTTATGTCCGTATTTTTGTTTTTAACGACACCTCTCTCTAAGCATGTGGACATGTTTTTTTATTTCGGTTTTTTCTTGAGGACAATCGAGGTCTAAGCTTGGGGGAGTTGATACGTCCATTTTGCATCATGTTTTCCTACTGTTAGTTATGTTGTTTTATTGTATAATAATGCTTTTTGGAGTAATTCAAATGCCTTTTCTCTCATAATATGCAAGGTATGCACCAAGGGGGAGAATTCTGGCAGCTAGAAATCTGGACCTGAAAAAGCTACGCCAAGCTATCTATTCTGCACAACTCCAAATGATCTGAAACTCCCCGAGGATTTTTTATGGAATATTTAAGGAATATTGGAGCAAATAAGTACTAGAGGAGGGCCACCAGGTGGGCACAACCCACTAGGGTGCGCCAGGAGGCCCAAGCGCGCCCTGGTGGGTGCTGCCCTCCTCGGCCCACCTCCGGTGCCCATCTTCTGGTATATAAGTCGTTTTGGCCTAGAAAAAAAATAAGGAAAGGACATTCGGGACGAAGCGCCACCGCCTCGAGGTAGAACTTGGGCAGGAGCACTTTTGCCCTCTGGCGGAGCGATTCCGCCGGGGGAACTTCCCTCCCAGAGGGGGAAATCATCATCATCATCACCACCAACAACTCTCCTATCTTGGGGAGGGCTATCTTCATCAACATCTTCACAGCACCAACTTCTCTCAAACCCTAGTTCATCTCTTCTGTTCAATCTTTGTATCGAAACTATAGAATGGTGCTCGTGGGTGACTAGTAGTGTTGATTACATCTTGTAGCTGATTACTATATGGTTTATTTGGTGGAAGATTATATGTTTAGATCCATTATGCTATTTAATTCCCCTCTGATCTTGAGAATGTTTATCATTTGTGAGTAGTTACTTTCGTTCTTGAGGTCACGGGAGAAATCATGTTGCAAGGAATCATGTGAACTTGATATGTGTTCGATATTTTGATGGTATGTATGTTGCCATTCTCTTAGTTGTGTCATGTGAACGTCGACTACATGACACTTCACCATATTTGGGCCTAAGGGAATGCATTGTGGAGTAGTTATTAAATGGTGGGTTGCGAGAGTGACAGAAGCTTAAACCCCAGTTTATGCCCTATTCCATAAGGGACCGATTGGATCCAAAAGTTTAATGATATGGTTAGAACTTATTCTTAATACTTTTCTCGTAGTTGTGGATGCTTGCGAGAGGGTTAATCATAAGTAGGAGGTTTGTTCAAGTAAGAACAACACCTAAGCACCGGTCCACCCACATATCAAATCGTCAATGTACCGAACACGAATTAAGCCAACATGATGAAAGTGACTAGATGAAATTCCCGTGTACCCTCAAGAACACTTTGATTATTATAATAAATTGTTTTGGCCTGTCCTTTGCCTCAAAAGGATTAGGCTACCTTGCTACACTCTTTTTACTACTATTGTTACTTGCTCGTTACAAATTATTTTGCTACCAAACTACTCCTCTACTTACAATTTTAGCACTTGCAGACATTACCTTGCTGAAAACCACTTGTCATTTCCTTCTGCTCCTTGTTGGGTTCGACACTCTTACTTATCAAAAAGGTCTACAGTTGACCCCATATACTTGTGGGTCATCAGGCACGTGGCAAGATGCACAAGTGCTGAGGACTTTGCAGGTGCACCTGAGGATTTTGCAACTGAGGGAGATGGAGCTGCATTTGAAGAAGTTTCCTAAGGAATTGGCCGTGAGGGCTTTGAAGAACTTGGCCTTGAGGGCATTGCAGCCGAGGAAGATGGCTTCATAGCTGATTTCTTCGGCATGGCCTTCTTGGGCTTGCTAGTAGAGGCCTCAACAGCAGCAACAACAGAGTCTTCATTGAATTTCTTTGTTGCTTCTTTTGCTACTTTGGCCAACTTAGCTTATCGCTTGGCCCATTCCTTGGGAAATTCGTCACCTCTTCTGATGCTAGAGGGATCTGCTTCTTGGCCTGGAGCCAAGGAAGGTATTGGGCATGGAGGATTAACAACGAATTTCTTCATGTATTTTGGAGTGACATAACGATATTCCCTCCATTCTCTTGCCCATCTTCGTTCAACCCGCTGAATGCGCACTTTGCGCTGAATTTTGTTTTCCTTGCCATGGGTGGCTTCATCAGGAGTGCAATATTCATCAGAGATTTCTTCAGGGATTTCAAAAGCAGTGTTTGTTTCAGGCCTCTTTCCTGCTTTCTATGGACGCTTACCATCTACCATTTTCTACACCTAAGGATTTTGAACAATTGAAGTTTCTAAGGAGGTATGCAATTTGTCTTCGAGGAATGCTGCAAATGAGTTAAATTGATGAGAACCTAGTGATTCAACAGCGAAAATGTGTTACCTGTGATTAGAGTATAGGTGCGAAGAATTTGGAGAGGTCATATGCGTTCTCAAAATTGTGTTTAAAATGAATCAAGTTTGAGGAATTTGACCATGGGTTTCTTGAGGAATTTCACTAAGTGTTCTTGTCTTAGATTCCAGAGTTGTATAGATTGAAAATCCACACAATTGAGAAATCTTGAAGAAAAACACATCTTAGATAAACAAATCAAGAACAGATGCAACTAGGTGTTTAAGGATATGGAAGTTGAAGAAATAAACACCTTTTGAAGATTTTGAGGAAATCATCAGAATCAACAAGGGCAGTAAAAATAGATTTTATTTACCCTTGGCAAAGAACATGATGAACTGGGAGTTGAAGTGGAGAAGTTCGTCAGTCCAGATCTCTCACGCCCTAACTTGGTGGTGAGAGACAGCTACAATGACAGTAGAGGTGAAGATTTTCGCGGGCGGTGCGAGTACGACGACGACGACGTCGAGGCAGTGAAGTTCTTCCTCACCGACAACGATGGAGAGTAACGGCGGTGCTAGGTCAGAGAGGTCGAGCGAGGGAGTGAGATCAAGCGGAGTAAATGTGGTCTGAGGAGGGTGAGGGGTATTTATAGCCGAGGTAAAAAACAGCTCGTTTGAGGAAATTGGACGAACGTGCCCCTGACCCCTGCCATCCTAGCGACATGTGTCACCCGCGTACTGAGAAGTGGAGATCGTGTTAGATCGTGGGTGAGTATTTTAATCCTGTCGTGGGATGCGGAACGATTTGAGAGGCAAAAGCCGAAGAATTAGATATGAAAATTTTAACGTTTTGTTTGCAGATTCGTCAGCTGTCAAGGACACAGTGAAGATTTTGAACGAGTTTCAAATAGAACGCACGTGAAGAATTTGTGAACAAACTGGATTGAGTTTAGCATAGAGGGGGAACGGGTTCGATCACATTCACTTAGATGAAAAAGTCAACTTGAAAAATTATCAATAAGTGAATGTTGTAGAGGACGTGAAAAACTCATATATATATATATATATATATATATATATATATATATATATATATATATATATACACACACGTAACAGAATATTATTCTATTACCATTTTTGAACTGATGAATTCGAGCGGTTGTACTCATGATGTCATTTTGTCGAACTGACGTTTTTTATTAAAAGTGCAAATAAAAGGGCTCTCCCCATTCCGCCGGCCACTCCAGCCGTCGACGGAGCTGCTTGTGCTGATCCCTCCACTCGTCGGCTTCTTCCCGGCAACCCAGGGCCCACCCTAGGCGCGGTGATGGGCGCCAGGGCGCGGGTGAAGGCGGCGGCGCTCGCAAGGGCAGACGCCGGCGGCGACATCGTCCATCAGGACGTCAACGCGCCCAAATCCTCGGCTACTCGAATGACTTCATGCTTGTACGCCCCCTCCCCTCCCCCTCCTCCTCCTCCTTCTCCTCCTCCTCCCCTCCTTTCCTGAGCGAGTGGAGCGGCCGGCCCGGTTCCTGCTTTCGACCCCATGGCTGGGTGGCCGGCGGAGATCTGTTCTCGCTGGGCGCGCGACCCCGGAGCCTCCCGATTCTGAACTCGTGGCTGGGTGTCCGGTGGAGCTCCGTTCTGGCCGGGCACGCGACCTCGGAGCCTCCCGGTTTCGAGCCCGTGGCCGGGTGGCCGGCGGAGCTCCGTTCTGGGCGTTCCTCACCCCAACGCCGCAGTCCACCCGACGCCACCGATCGTTCATCAGCTTAAAATCCCAAATTTGACACCCGGCCCCTGTAGGTATTCTCTGTCTCTCCAGCCGCTAGACACGAAGAAGAAGTCCGCGACTCTAGCGGCGGTTGCCCACGGCCAATGAGAAGGAAGCCGCGGCAGTTCCAGGGACAAGAAGATGACAGCAGCCCCCCGATGGCCTCCTGCAAGCACAGCGAGGTTCATGCCGTCGTGTGCTGCAGTTCTCTATTTTGTGTTTTTTCTGAAGATAAGTGGAAGTGCAAATGCAGTCCGCTAGTGATTTGCTCTTGAGGTTCATTTTACTTATGTTTGCAGGAAAAAAGGGTGGTGTGGTTCGGTTGGATGCCCCGTTACTAAAAAATCTTGTTGAAAAACTGCAGTTTTCTGTAAAGATATATGTTTGAGTGTACGCCCCTTTGCTCTTACCTCTGCTGTTCATAGTTCTGTGATATTCTCTGAGTACTTGTCAATGTATGTCTAGGTGCAAGTGGGCTGATGTGCTACCCATTTCCTTTAACAATGAGATTTCACTAGAAGTTCATTCACTTTACGCAAATATCACTTAACTAGATGGGTTGGTGCGTCGCTCAACAGCCCATACTTGC
Organism: Triticum dicoccoides; assembly: GCF_002162155.2. NCBI lineage: Eukaryota > Viridiplantae > Streptophyta > Magnoliopsida > Poales > Poaceae > Triticum > Triticum dicoccoides. The sequence goes on along the minus strand of NC_041393.1, from coordinate 509,951,406 downwards.
ATCCATAATTAGATATAAAATATACTGAAGAGAAGTACATATATAGCCATGATTGTGTGATAAATTGTTTGTTAGGATATAGTTGAACTTGATTAATCCTATATTGTATAGAGAGTGTCCGAATTTACCAAGGTGTTAGGTTTCTTATTGAGGAAGAGGTTGTCAAGAAGACAAAATCAGTTGGGAAGCTCAAACAAGAAGCTGAGAATTGCCTATAATAGAGTGAAAGATTTAAGAACGAGAAGGCTGAGTTTGAGCAAGCTTCCTTCACAAAAGGTATAGTTCCTTGTCTCGACCTCTTTCTTGTGTGCTTGTCGCTAGCTAGCCATGTTTTGGTTATGCAATTTTTGTGTGAAGTTCACCCTCGGCATGGACAGCATGTCATGGACCCTCTGTTCCTGGCCTCCACTCCGTCGGGGCACATATGAGGGTTACCATGATTCTGGTAGTGCTTGTTCTACCATCAGGTGGAGGGCTATGAGGATGTTGTGGCAATAAGACTATGACGCCATATAGGTTCAATCCGTACATGAAGCAGATGCCACGTACTATATTGCTTACCTGTGCAGGGCTAAGAGGAAGTTGATGCATGGCAGGGGACGGAGGTGTAGCGAGATCCTGGAGAGGCCGCGCCGATGCATCTTCTAAAGGGTGACTCGAAACTAGCAGAGGGACAGGGATCATGCGAAAACGCTGATTCAGTGAAAATCTGGAAACTCAACTTGTGGGCCATCAGATCAATAAGGAGTTCACAGATGAGAGGGTGGGCTTGCTAATCACCTGGTTGTACTTTTACACGGGCTGACTGTATTCATGGCAAATTTGTTGGCAACAAGGATGGTGATTCATGGAAAGTAAAATGGTTATTTTCTCTGATCTAAACATGTGATAAAAAACATGGCAATTTCTGAAACTTTTATTTGTACTAATCGTTTGTTTGTAGTTGAACGGTTTATCATACTGTGTTCGAACTTATATATATATTTTATTCATGGAAAGTAAAATGGTTATTTTCTCTGATCTAATTCAAATTGATCATTTCTTTTATTTTGAACTGATCATTTTTTTATTTCGAATGCTCATTGTTTTTACTTCAAACCCATTTTTTAATTTGAACCGGTCAATTCTTTTATTTCACATTGATCGTTGTTTTAAATTCGTACTGATCGATGTTTTCATTTTTAATACAAACCATTTTTTTCCCTTTCTTGCACAAACATCGAACCGTCATGCACACTCTTTATGTAAGCTCAATAATTTTTAGAGATATGAATGAACATTCCCTATTTGTCAACTTAGAACTTCTGTAAAAATAAACTCTGAACTTGTCATATCCTCGAGTTTGAACTGATGTAAATACTTTTTGCCAAATTGCTCCAGGTTTTTGTATGGTACGCACACCACCTTGATGAGCCAACGTACAAGTTTATATCACTTGAACAATGATCACTTGAACTAATTGGAGAATAATATGCGAGCTTATAACATTTGATCACTTGAACTTATAGCAATAGAAATAAGAAATGTGTACGGCCTCCGACCTGTGGAAATTATAAGAAATTTGTAAATACTAGTACTGCAACCAACATTTATAAATACTAGTGAGGATATTTTGAACGGCCTCCTATCAAGACATGGACTTATAGAACTGAACCTTTTTTGGGATTACAATTTTAGATTTGATTTCTCGTCCAAACTGACAACACCATCAGGTCTGAATTTGCATGGTTTCACTAGTTGAACTGATGGAGGTTTTCTTTTTGTTTTGTTCAAACTCAAACATTTTTTGCAATGAAGGTATGTACTTCCTTTTGTTTGCAACTTGAATTTTTTTCATGATTTTTGTAATAAATATTTGTACTTCTTTTTGTTTTGTTCAATGAAGAAAACAATGATCATTTGAACTAATTGGACAATAACATGTGAGCTTACAGTAATTTATCACTCGAACTTGTAGCAATAGATATAAGAAATTTGTACGACCTCCGCACCATTGCATTGGTGTACTCCGGCGCGAGGAACAAATCCTGCCATATTTGATACATACACACGCATCCTAGTTGACATTTGTTCTGTGGAATGTCGATGCCATTTATTGATTCCAAAAAAGATAGCAAGATGGCACATGGATTCAAGATGTACTTAAACTGAAACAATCCATATTTTTTGGAGAAATTGCAGAGCAGCACAACAAAGGTTACATGTTTTCTGTAGTTGAGAGAAACATGTTCAGATTATCAACAGTACACCCACCACGCCAAGTTCTTAACTGAACATATGCATTTGTTTCAGAGATGGTGTTACATCCTGTGATATAAATGAAAATTACAGCAAAACAAAAAACCTGCAAGAGAAGAATTTGGCCAAACCATAAGATAATTAAACCATTGGATCTTGAGCTTATGTACTGCATGCACTTCTTTGTTTGTACGGGATGCACCTCTCTTTTTTGTGGTTCATATACTGAAGGTCCTTCAATTCAGTTATCAACACACTGTCATTTTCTATTGCTAATTACAGCACTTCAGGAGCACCGACTCATGTGCGAATGTGTAGCTGGCTTCAGACTAGACAGTACTCTGGCAATACCTGTGTAATTGAGCAACAAGTTTAGAACAGGGGAAGCAACCAGGAATCATTCGCACGAAGAGTACTGAATAAAAATAGGAATTTCCACGAAGAGTACTTCATTTCAACTAGCATCAAAGCTAGCAGCGTGAGTAACTTGAACCCATGAGTGAGTTCATAACTGCACCTTTTAGACAGTAATGCTTGAATGTCTCGGAAAAACATCCAGGTGAAAACTACAATTAGAATAAGAAAAGCACACGCACAACCCACACCAATACAACACATGAGCACATGCAGGAACGCACACGAAGCTGTCGTCGTTCAGCGGACGCACGCCATGGCTGGGCTTGACAACTCGAAAGGCTCTGACCTCAACCAAGTGCAGTAGCTAAGCCACGCTGCTGCAGGACAGCGACGATGTGCTCGAACGGATGTCGCTAGTGGGAACCAGTGGGATCCAGGTCGCTGCTACGATGAACCGCCTACGGAGGTGGCGTAGAACAGCCTGCGGTGGTGGTTGTGATCGGCCAGGGCACTCCTAAAGACATGACAATACAAAAAAAATACTTAGTGTTACAAGAGATAATACAAGCAAAGATGCATTCCAGTGATACGAGCAAATGAATAAAAATTCAGCCATACAAGCCAAAAAGAAATGAATAATCACATGTAATTTCCAGAAAGGGAAGAACATTTTGAACTCTTTTGCAAGTATATGTGATAAACAGATACAGTGTATCCATTGAACTGACATTTTTTCGCAATGAACTTTTGTGATATAGGTACTAGAATTTGCACCAATAGTTTATATATACCATGTCAAAAGCTAACAACATGCATATATATTGATCTGCTAGTCCACATCAACAAGCACGACACCAGCATACAACAATAACCAGTCATGGCGCCTTGACCCAGCCTCCTTCGACCTATGATCTGGTGTCGTTGGTTCGTTGTCCTTGCCATCAGTGGCAATGCTCCTGAACTTGGCTTAGACTGGTAGTACAACTTACCGACTCTCCACACTAGCACTAAAGACATTTACACAAACACAAAATGAACCTCCTAGAACTTATTCAGTGAACTTTTCTCAAGGTACACATGTTTCCCTAAATTTGCAAGTTGATTTTCTTCTTTCTTTTATCAGATAACTTACACATATCGATATTCTTTACAAAACTATATAAACACCACCACACATGTGTAATGGTTTATTTGAACATCCCATAAGTATAAAATCTGTATTATTAGAATAAAAGTGCTTTTTGGAGTAACTTAGGTAGTGAATACAAGCTTATTTAGAACATGCTATCAATAATTCAGCGAGGAGAATGGATGTTCTTTAAGATAATTTAGGGAAGAGAGCGAGGGGAAACCTTGGCGGCAACAATATGAGGTTGTGGCGACTAATATGACAGTGGGCTTGACCTCATCCGAGCATAGGAACTAGGCGAACGAACTTACCACGACCATGTCGGCACAGGCGATCGGACATTGGCAGGGAGATGTAGGCCTTAGCAGCTTGAGACGTCTGGACCTACAAAAAATGGTGAATCAACTGCTAACCTAGGCACATGAACACATTGGTTTACCAATTAATGCATCCATCTCATTATTCAGTTTTACCAGTTAATTCAAACAAACAAGAAGTGAAGCTTAGTTGCGAGCACTTGAATACGAGGAAGCCCAACTCTACTGCAATCATAAGGTCCACTAGAGCATCAGAAAAATGTAATCATCCAAGAGTTCTAGTACAGAGCATGTATAACACTGAATTTGTTTCTTCGAACTTACCAATTTTCAGGGTCAAAACTTATCTCTGCATTTTGCCTATCCTACTGAGGGCTTGCAGATGTCAGCTTGGAAAACATACCCTCCTTTTAGCATTCCCTTCATTGTTTATGGAAGAATGCCAAGAGTTATTGCATGCCAACTCATATCATAACAGCCATAGAACTATTGAGTGACAGAATGAATAAGTACAGAGATCAATTTTTGTAGTTATAGCCGAAATAGTGAGCTTGAAATAAATCCTTGCTCATGATGTATTTTTCAAACCCTCCCGGTGCTCATTTTGGATCATTTTTTCCTGAACTCCCAGATTCAAGAACTACCGGGTGTTCTGGGGTTTTTTATGAACTTTTTTGTTATTTCTTATTCATAACTTAAAACCTAACTTTTTTGTTATGATGGTACTGATCTGTTTGTATTGATGGTACTGATCTTCTGAAACATACGTCGTGGACCCGTCATACGAGTGACTTGCCATCACAAACTTAGGATATTGGATTTATCTCCAAGATTAGACAGTAAATCAAGTGCCCTTCTACTGATTGCTGAAGCGTTTGTACATGTAAACTTTTTTTTGCTGAACTGCTACAATTTTTCTGCTCCGCACTTACTACCTCTCAATGGTGAACTGATATCAAACTTCTATTTTTGCCAAACTGTGTTGTTTACGTCCATGGCGGTAGTGTGGAGCAGTCGAGCATGTAGTGCATGTGCTGGCTGCCAATGCTGTTTGTGGTCGCCGTTATTACTAAAAGCATGCTGGCCGCATCGCCAGCAAGCTTCCATAGAATTGGCTTGCATAATTCAAACTAATATAAAAGATGCTGAATCCATCAGTGATCATACATCATCTTGGACTATTGTGTGTCCTCAACTTGGACGACCGTGCAGCGCTTGGTGAAGATGGTGGCCGCGATTCTACTTGGACTGATGTCCGCGCTCCACTTGGACGACTGCCAGTAACCATGGTGGACGAGCTCGTGGCCAAGGGGTGGCCAAGGCTACAACTAGGAACTGTAGGTGGTCGTGCTTGTTCTCGGCAGTGAACTCACACGAGGTGGAGGTGATGACGGGAAGCAGGGATCACAGGTGGCCTTCATCTCGCCACCGGATACAGGGTGCTCGTGCTCATGGACACCAAGGACAGGATCGACAGCAAAACAGGACACTAGTGAAATTAGACAACATCGACAGCAAAACAGGTAGCCTCCCAAGCTGCGGTGTCGAATGGCTCGACGCTATCTGTTAAACGGCCTGGTTTGGCAGCAGTGAACGGCTGGGGCGCTGCAACGACGGAGCCCCACCGACGGGAGGAGGTAGCGTGGTGAGCTAAAGACTCCATTTGTGCAGGGCAACACCGGGTCTGCACTGTACTATTTAGAAAGGTCTACTTATACTTCTCAAAGTAATGGAATAGGGTACTTTCTCCTGTAACTTTTTCAATTCAAGTATGACAGACCCATCGGTATTTTAAGCACTATGATTTGTAGCCCTCACGAAAGAAAGCATGAGAATTATTGAACAAAACACAAAAAGTGAACAACAAAATATTTTTGATTTACCAAGTGATGTATCTAGAGTGCAAAGCTGCCAAGCAAATGCACAATACTTTTTACTAACACATGAAGTGGATGTACGCGTGCCTTGTAGCGTAGGGTTGTACTAAGACACCAGTTCGTGATGTGAAGGCCAGCTGCCTGGCTTATCGTCATCGAACTGAACCCCGCGCCCCTGTTGAACTGCTGAAACATTTTAGTATGGGTTAGATACAGTTCCAACTAGTACCTGAAAATCCCATCCGCAAATATGCATGTAAAGCTTCAGAGTTGGAAGTAATCTAAACATAGCCATCTCAAAACATTAAAACAGATACATGCATGCAGGAACGAAACAGGTACAAGCAATACAAAACAGGCAACATGAGCAGAAATCTCTAGATGGATAAGAACAGAGCATGAAGAAGATTCATCAAATTCATACCAAAAATGCCGGATCAGGGGGCGGAGCACGGGGTGGCCTGCATGCTACTATTTTTTGAGTGGTCGGTAGCTAAGCAATAAGTTGGACTGAGGAGCTACAGATCTTCCAATTGACTGGCCCCAACGACCACATTTGCAGCAGCATGAACGCTGCCAACTGAACGGTCAGTCCAAATAGATTCAGAATGTTTTTTTTACAAAGTACCATGTGTTTTCTTACAAAAAGTACTGCAATCGTACACAGAAAATTACAAAAAGTCAACTCGGTTGTTACTGCCATCTTATTTATTCTGTTTACTTTTTTCAGGTGCCTCCTCAAATAACAGAAGAACTACACAGCCCATTTGGTTCATCTAACCAAGATGAACATTTTTTTTCAGGTGCCTACTCGAATAACAGAAGAACATTGATTTTTTAATCACCCACTCTAACATTCATTTTCTTTTTTGTACAAGAATATGAGGGTGTGGACACACAATTACAGCAGATATGTCGGATGTTGAATTAGCTATATATTAGGTAGGTTTCAACAAACTTACAGTATGAGCAGAACTGGAAAAAATGTGATGTGAGGCTAGAGCATGGCAATAAAACTTGACAAAACTTCGAATGGAGTTACCAGTGGAGCATTTACTGAGAAGATCAATGGAGTTGGCCGGAGTATCGATACAAACCTGGTCGTATGAGGCCAGGGCCTCTATCCTCTATGTACACCAGCCCGCCCGGCTCCCGCTAGAACCATGGCAAGGCAACGAGCTTCCCCTCCCTTCCAGCTACCCTGCATGACACGCCTTGCCCACCCAATAAATCAAGATTTTGATGATGCCAGGGCGGCCGTTCAAGTAACACAAAATGGCTAGCAGCACATGTAGTTCAAGCTCATCAGTTCAAGCAGTATGTGGTCGGCCAGAAACTGGCTTGAAACGAAGGAGTCGACAACACACTGTACAGAAGATAACAAGGACGGAGACGACCAAACGTGGTGGAGGCCACGGTTCCCGCATGGGCTCGTCCGAGGGAGAGTTTCAGTACTGATGCGGCAGCACACACGTACTGATGCGGCAACACACACATACTGATGCAGCAGTAGCTATTCGTGTGTCACAGTAGAGGACAGCCGCTCGATGCGGCGCTTGTATCTAATGCAGAGCAGCAGCAGGGTGCTGTCCTCCAACCACAGCGACTTGACCCTCTTGTTGCCACTATAGATTTGGCACGGCCGTCATCTGCCAAAGCTTGGACTGAACTGAAGTGTAAAATAAGAATTGAACCGAGCTGAAACTTAAGATAAGAATTGACCTGAACTAAAACAAGAAATTGAACTGAACTAAAATAATTAATAGAAACTAAGTGTCTTTGTATTTTGTAGTGCCAGTACCTAGAAGAACAAACACTTCAATTTACAATCTTTACAATAGTTCAATTTCTGAAAGAAACAGTTCCTGAACTTTAGTTTCAGCTTTTCTTTGTTTAGACTTTTGAACTCGTGAGGCAGTTGAAAGTGTGATATTTTTCAGAAAATGCTACATAAAAAGAGTCAAGGGAAAGTCCAGACCTCATCATTGCATTGTTGAACGGCCTCGTGTGTCAGCGGTGAACGGACTGTACTGACAGTTTCAGAGCCTGTACTGACAATGAACTACCGGTGGCTAGAGGCGAAGGAGCAAACTTTCTGCTCATGCTGAATACTAGAATATAGATACAGAAACAAATCATTTTTATCTAAAGCTTCATAGCCCATTTGTCTTCAACCTTCAGAAGATGAAATTTTTTGGTCACGCAAAAGATGAACATATTACCTACAGTATATTGCACTGACTCCTTCTCACATGGTGAACTTTTTTACTTGCAGTAGCCCAAATCACAGACTATGGAGAAAGAAAGTCTCCATGACTACTTGCAGGCACAACCTGGAAGCACATTTGGTGGGAGATTGAGAAGGGATGGAGACGCCCAGGAGCAGGGGGTCTACGGGGACGAACCTGATCTAGAGAGTGGAGGAGAACAGCTGAATCAGGGGGGATCCTGCTTTCGTGAATGAGTGGTTGGAGCCATGGTGGTCGGAGGGAGGGCGGCGGCCGGAGCTGAACGGAGACGCTGCCAGCGATGGGGATAGGGCAGGGCGGCAGCACGCTCGAGGAGGAGGCCGGGCGGCGGCGTGGTACGAAGGAGGCCTACCGGAGGCACGATGGGAGGAGGTCGGGCGGCGGCACGGAGGGGAGTAGGTCAGGCGACGGCGCGTGGGGGGAGGAGG
>NC_041393.1:509935524-509942630 GCF_002162155.2 Triticum dicoccoides | reverse complement strand
GCAATGAAGAACACCAGTCGAAAAGACCGAGGAACTTGCGAAGTTGAAGAATTTGAAAAATGAAGAAATTGCAAAATTGAGGAAAAACTCAAATTTAAAGATTTTCAACTTTGGTTGGTGGTGTAATCCACCGTATAAGAATGATGATTTTAGAACACCGCGTACAATTGTCGTAGGGTTTTGAGAAGTAAATTCTTCATTAATTTCTTCACACTTAGAGGGTTAGTCTTCATTGATTGAAGAAAAACGTTACTTCGTGTGTTGCACATCTAAGTCATCAATTTTGCGTAAATGTTAGGATGTGTGTCCTTTCAAAGGACATTCAAATATTCTAAGATATTTAGCTCACACGGCAACTTGCTAAATCTCTTGTCATCCAAGGGCTTTGTGAAGATATCTGTCAGCTGATCTTCAGTCTTCATGTGGTCGATGGAGATGTCGCCCTTCAACACATGATCACGAAGGAAATGATGATGAATCTGGATGTGCTTTGTCTTCGAGTGCTGAACTGGGTTGTGAGCAATCTTGATGGCACTCTCGTTGTCGCGGTAGAGTGGCACATTCTTCACATTGATGTCATAGTCCTTGAGGGTTTGCATCATCCATAGCAATTGAGCACAACGAGAACCAGCAACAATGTACCCAGCTTGAGCAGTAGAGAGTGATATGCAGTTCTGCTACTTCGAGGACCAACATACCAAGGATCGTTCGAGGAAATGACATGTGCCTGATGTTGACTTGCGATTCACCCGATCACCATCATAGTCAGAGTCAGAATATCTAATGAGATTAAAAGCCGAGCCATTGGGATACCATAATCTAAGTGTTGGTGTGTGAGCTAGATATTGAAGAATATGCTTCACAACCTTATGGTGTGATTCCTTCGGTGTAGCTTGAAATCAGGCACACATGCAAACACTAAGCATAATATCCGGCCTAGATACACATAGATACAATAAAGAGCCAATCATGGAGCGGTATACCTTTTGATCGAAGTCTTTAGCATTTTCGTCAGTGCATAGATGGCCATTTGTGGGCATAGGAATTTTTATGCCTTTGCAATCTTGCATGCCGAATTTCCTCAACACATCGTTGAGGTATGAAGATGCTGTTGCATTGTTGATGAATTTGAAGACCTAAGAAGAATTTCAATTCTCCCATCATAGACATTTGATATTCTTCACTCATCATATAGGCAAATTCATCACTATAACGTTGGTTACAGCCAAAGATAATATCATCAACATATATTTGGCACACGAATAGTTCAACATCATATGTTTTGGTGAAAAGAGTTGGGTCAAGTGAATCGGGTTTGAAGCCTTTCTTCGTGAGGAATTCCTTCAAAATATCATACCACACCCGAGGAGCCTGCTTGAGGCCATAGAGGGCCTTATTGAGTCTTAAGACATGGTCTGGAAGCTTTGGATCCTCAAAACCTGGTGGTTGAGCAACATATACTTCTTCCTCAAGCTTACCATTGAGGAATGCACTTTTCACATCCATCTGATATAAGATGATATTATGATGGTTAGCATAAGCAAGCAATATGCGAATAGCCTCAAGTCTAGCAACAGGTGCAAAAGTTTCATCGAAATCAATTCCTTCAACCTATGTGTAGCCTTGAGCTACAAGATGAGCATTATTCCTCACCACAAGGCCATTTTTTCTCTTGCTTGTTGTGGTAGATCCATTTGGTGTTGATGATATTGCGTTTGCGTGGGTTTGGTCGCTTGACAAGCTCCCGCACATTATTGAGCTCGAATTGATGTAATTCCTCTTGCATAGCTTGAATCCACTCAGGCTCCAAAAATGCCTCGTCAACTTTGGTGGGCTCTGTGATAAAGACAAAAGCAAAGTTCCCACAAAAGTTAGAAAAATGTGAAGCTTTTGAGCGAGTGAGAGGACCTGGTACATTGATGTCGTCGATGATTCTCTCAATTTGCACTTCATTTGCAATGCGAGGATGAACAGGTTGACGACTTTGATTTGGCTCAACATTTTCTTCAGAGCCATTTCCTTCAGGTGCACCAGCATGATTTTCTTCAGGTTCTGGAATGACTTCTTTAGCAGATTCTTCAGTGGGTATGACATCGTCAGTAGCCTTGAACTTGATGGATTCCTCAGGTGATATTTCATCTAGCACAGAAGGTAGGTGCTCTCTTTGTGAGCCGTTAGTTTCATCGAACCGCACATCTACAGTTTCAACAACCTTGTGGTGATAGGTGTTGAAGACTCTGTAGGTGTGTGAGTCCTTCCCGTAACCAAGCATAAAACCCTCATGTGCTTTCGGCGCAAATTTAAAATTGTGACGAGCATGTCTAATCCAGCATTTAGCACCGAAGACTTTGAAATAACTCACATTGGGTTTCTTGTCAGCAAGGAGTTCATATGAAGTCTTTTTGAAGAATTTGTGAAGATAATGTGGCATGCAGTATCAATAGCATCAGGCCAGAAATGAGGAGGTTTCTTGTATTCATCAAGCATAGTGCGAGCCATCTCAACAAGAGTCCTGTTCTTGCGTTCCACAACACCATTCTGCTGAGGAGTATAAGGGGTAGATAACTCGTAAGTAATACCAAGTTCATCAAGATAGTCATCAAGACCGATATTCTTGAACTCGGTCCCATTATCATTCCGGATATGCTTGATATTCACACCAAACTTTGTGGATGCTCTTGAGGAAAATCATTTGAAGACTTCCTGCACTTCAGTTTTGTAAGTGATGATATGCACCCATGTGTAACGAGAATAATCATCAACAATGATAAAGCCATATAGAGGTGTTGCATTAGTGAATGTGGCATAATGAGTAGGGCCATACAAATCCATGCACGACAAAAAAAGACACATCCGTGACATTTTGGGCCGAACGAATTTTTTTTCTGTCATACATATGACACTTCTATGACGATAATTGTGACAAAACCCGGTATCATCATAGATGTGTGGGCTCCTACTTCTATGACAAAAAATCATGACAGAAAATGGGCTTTTCGTCCTGGGCGGGCTGGAGACGTAGCTGCATGACATTCTTTGGGCCGTCCATGACGGAAAAAACCGTGGTAGAAGCGAGGGCGAGGAAAATTTCGGGGAGTTCCCAGTTATGGTGGGTGGTCGGGGGCCGAGCGATGTGCATTTCTCTCGTACACGTACGTGGGTGTGTGCGATGCATTGGCTCTAACTGAACCCGAGCGAGGCGTTGGGCTCTAACTGAACCCGAGCGATTGCACTGCAGGCTACGTGTTACTGAACCCGAGCGATCGATCGATGGCTGTTAACTGAACCCGATTGAGCGATTCCTTCACTATTGCTGCTAACTGAAGCAGATCGATGCTGCCTCTTTGGATGAACAGTGAGCGGTGGGGGTGGATGAACAGGACCCCGTGGCGTTGCCTTGATCGAGCCGGTTGGGGCTGGATGAACAGGACCCCATGGAGGGCTGGATGAACAGGACGGCCCCGTGGAGGGCTAGATGAACAGTAGATGGTGGAGGGGTGCCCGTGGAGGGGTGTTTGAACAGTAGCTAGTGGAGTAGCGCGCAATGGAGGCTGGATGAACAGGAGCCCGTGGAGGCTGGAGGAGGTCGACGGTGGATGAACAGTAGCCCGTGGAGGCTGGAGGAGGTCAACGGTGGAGATGAACAGTATCCCGTGGAGTCCTGTTTTGCGGTATGCCACACCCCTCCCGATGAACATGACCCCTGTTTCGACCATAGAGCCCGAACACAAGTCCGTTTCATCCGTTTTGCGGTACGCTACACCCCTCCCGATCAACAGGACCCCCGTTTCGACCGTAGGAGGTCTGTTTCCTCCATTTTGCGGTACGCCAGAACCCTCCCGAAGAACAGCATCCTGTTTCGAACATGGCCGGTCCAACACAAGGCTGTTTCCTCCGTTTTGCGATACGCCAGGCCTCGTTTCCATCGCCTGTTCTGTGACGCCCCCGATTTAATCGTACACTAATCATGCACGCAAATGTGTACGATCAAGATCAGGGACTCACGGGAAGATATCACAACACAACTCTACAAATAAAATAAGTCATACAAGCATCATAATACAAGCCAGGGGCCTCGAGGGCTCGAATACAAGTGCTCGATCATAGACGAGACAGCGGAAACAACAATATCTGAGTACAGACATAAGTTAAACAAGTTGCCATAAGATGGCTAGCACAAACTGGGATACAGATCGAAAGAGGCGCAGGCCTCCTGCCTGGGATCCTCCTAACTACTCCTGGTCGTCGTCAGCGGGCTGCACGTAGTAGTAGGCACCTCTAGTGTAGTAGGAATCATCGTCGACGGTGGCGTCTGGCTCCAGGGCTCCAGCATCTGGTTGCGACAAACAGGAAGAAAGGAAAAGGGGGAAAAAGGGGGGAGAAAGCAACCGTGAGTACTCATCCAAAGTACTCGCAAGCAAGGAACTACACTACATATGCATGGGTATATGTGTAAGGAGGCCATATCAGTGGACTGAACTGCAGAATGCCAGAATAAGAGGGGGATAGCTAATCCTGTCGAAGACTACGCTTCTGGCAGCCTCCGTCTTGCAGCATGTAGAAGAGAGTAGATTGAAGTCCTCCAGGTAGCATCTCCAAGTAGCATATCCAGGTAGCATCTCCAAGTAGCATATCCAGGTAGCATCTCCAAGCGCATCTCCAGGCGCATCGCATAGCATAATCCTACCCGGTGATCCTCTCCTCGTCGCCCTGTAGAAAAGTGATCACCGGGTTGTCTGTGGAACTTGGAAGGGTGTGTTTTATTAAGTATCCGGTTCTAGTTGTCATAAGGTCAAGGTAGAACTCCAAGTCGTCCTGTTACCGAAGATCACGGCTATTCGAATAGATTAACTTCCCTGCAGGGGTGCACCACATAGCCCAACACGCTCGATCCCATTTGGCCGGACACACTTTCCTGGGTCATGCCCGGCCTCGGAAGATCAACACGTCGCAGCCCCACCTAGGCTCAACAGAGAGGCCAGCACGCCGGTCTAAACCTAAGCGCACAGGGGTCTGGGCCCATCGCCCATAGCACACCTGCACGTTGCGAGGGCGGCCGGAAGCAGAACTAGACCCCTTAATACAAGAGCAGGCTTACGTTCCAATCCGGCGCGCGCCGCTCCGTCGCTGACGTCTGAAGTGCTTCGGCTAATACCACGACGCCGGGATACCCATAACTACTCCCACGTAGATGGTTAGTGCGAATAGGCTCGTAGCCAGACTCAGATCAAATACCAAGATCTCGTTAAGCGTGTTAAGTATCCGCGAACGCCGAACAGGGCCAGGCCCACCTGTCTCCTAGGTGGTCTCAACCTGCCCTGTCGCTCCACCACAAAGTAACAGTCGAGGACCGTCGGGAACCCAGGCCCACCTCTACCGGGATGGAGCCACCTGTCCTTTCAGCCCCCTCGTCAGAATCACTTGCGGGTACTCAATGAGCTGACCCGACTTTAGTCACCATCTGTATAGTATGTATGTATGTATAGTATATACCCGTGATCACCTCCCAAGTGATCACGGCCCGATAGTATAGCAAGGCAGACTGACAAGAATGTAGGGCCAATGATGATAAACTAGCATCCTATACTAAGCATTTTGGATTGCAGGTAAGGTATCAACAGATGTAGCAACAATGTCAGGCTATGCATCAGAATAGGATTAACGAAAGCAGTAACATGCTACACTACTCTAATGCAAGCAGTATAGAGGAGAATAGGCGATATCTGGTGATCAAGGGGGGGGCTTGCCTGGTTGCTCTGGCAAGAAGGAGGGGTCGTCAACTCCGTAGTCGAACTGGGCAGCAGCAGCGTCGGTCTCGTAGTCTACCGGAGATAAGAGGGGGAAGAAACAATGAATACAATGCAAACATAAACACGACGATGCGTGACGTGACAATGAGCGGTGCTAGGTGTGCCCTAACATGGTATGAGGTGGTACCGGTTAAGGGGGGAAACATCGGGGAAGTATTCCCGGTGTTTCGCGTTTTCGGGCAGAGGAGCCGGAGGGGGAAAGTTGCGAGTTCGATAGGTTAGGGGTGTGTGGCGGACGAACGGACTGCGTATCCGGAATCGTCTCGTCGTTCTGAGCAACTTTCATGTAGAAAGTATTTTCATCCGAGTTACGGATTAAAAGATATGATTTTCTAAAGATTTAAATCATTTTCTGATTTTAATTAATTATTTAAATTAACATTATCCGGAATAGTGCTTGCTGACGTCAGCATGACGTCAGCATGGCGTCAGCAGTTGACTTGGTCAACCTGACAGGTGGGTCCCGTTCGTCGTACTCTGATTTAGTTAACTAACAATTAATTATGTTAATTAGTGATTAGGTTAATTTAATTATAATTAATTAACTTAATTAATTCCTTAATTAATTAATTAATTTAATTATTATTGTATATTTTTTTTTATTCTTCTTTTCTTTTTCTTTTTTTTTATTAAAACATTCTGGGGGCTGGGCCCCACATGTCTGTGACCCAGGGAAGGCCTACCGGGCACCGCTTAGCGGGCGCGGGTGCAGGAGCGGCCCGAGCGGGCGTTCCCAGCAGGGCGCCGGAGCAGGGGGGTCCGGTGGCCATGGGGAGGCAATGGCCGGACCAGGGTGCACTGGCCGTGGCCGGTGGAGAGGCGGCCGCAGTGAGGAACGAGGGGCAAGGGGCAGCAGCCGGTGGACGGGGGCGTGCGCGCTCGGGCGGGAGGGCGTCGCGGCGGTGCGGTGAGGTGGGGCGCGGGCACACGCGCGAAGGAAGGGGGAGCACGGCCGGAGGCGGGGACCGAACCGAGCGACGGCGTCGAGCAGGCTATTGTGGGGCCGCAGTCGACGGCGTTGGCCGGCGAGCAGCAGCAGCGTTGCGGTGCGCGGTCAGTTCCAGCGACGGAAGCAGAGGGGAAAGGAAGAGGGGCTCACAGTGAGCCTGCAGGTGTGCGAGAGCGGGCTCGGGGAGGGCTTGCCGGAGCGAATCGATGGCGGCGATGCAGGCGGCCGCAGGTTGATGACGACGGCGTTGGGGACGATGCAGGGGTTCTCGGCTCGGTCCAGTCAGTGCAGGTGAAGCAGCAGTCGCCAGAGAAGCTCGGGGACACGTCGGGGAGATGAACGGGGCA
>NC_041393.1:509927211-509932746 GCF_002162155.2 Triticum dicoccoides | reverse complement strand
ACTTGTTGGAATTAACACGGGGACCAAGAAATGAACGAAGATGGCAAGAAGCATTTTGATATCAAGAATTCTTAAGAGGTGGTGAAATTCTCACCACATTCTTGACAAAAAGAGATGGTAATACTTCCAAGGTAAGGAAGATCAACTGCTGGGTAGCAGGGATCTCAAGGTTTACACAAAACACGAACAAGTTGTGTTGAACGGAAGGCAATAAAGTGGTCGATGAGAACAGGAATCATCGAGGGGCAAGGATGGTATTACCCATCATGAATTCAATTGAATTCCTGGAAGAGCTCATAATGTTGATGATGATCACGACACAATTGTCGAGAGATTTCATGCAGATGTAATCAATCAGCGACGGCATCAAGCCGAAGGAATGATGAAGCAAGAGGTTATTGGAACCACAGTTACGACACAAACTCGAACTCAAGCTTGTTGTTTAAGGTGAAAGGGTATGACGAGGAAAATCGACGTAAGCTTAGCTATCGTCGCAAATTGGTGCTCCGAGAATAAGGACCAGGTAGCATAGTTTGAAATCATCAAGATAATGATATAGCCAAACAGGCTAGGAATGGCGTGATCGGGTACAAACTCGTACTTATAGAAGCTTACTGGAGAGTTGTTGAACCGTAGTGCGGACTCGGTTCAGTTATCGGTGTCTTTGAGTGTCTAATAACTCAGAGCCCGTGGAAAAATTGGAATCAGTGGGAAGGTAGCACTTGATGAAGAACTCATAAGAAGTTATGCAGTTCCATGATAATCTCGAGATTCCAGGGGGGTAATACTCGACGACAGATCAAAGTAGAGGTTGGAATAGGGTATTGCTTTGTAGAAGACAAGTGCTTAAACTTGTCCGAGAAAAGGTATTTACAGGAGAACATGGTCAGAACTACGATTGCAAAAGGCCTGATCCCAGATATAAGAACTTATACCAAGGGAATAATTAATTTAAGAGAAGCTTTAATGATAAGATCTACATCGTGTCCATGGGCATGAACACAGAGTTCAAGGTCGACTCCCACTTCTTCAATGTATAACCTTTCATTCCTGCTCTAGATAAAATGATTCCAGTGTCAAAACCTACCTGGTGAATTACCAGAGCAGTATGACCCGTGAAAACTTTCGAGTTCACATCTATTAAGGAAGGCATAGGTTCAACCCATCGGGGCATCTTAGAATCATATACCAGAATCTTTAGAAGTAATTAACTCAAGCTCGAAGACAGAGCATGGTTAAGAGAGCAGAGGATACAATTTACCAAAGGCATTATGTATCAGAGGAAGGGCTCACAAGGTTATTGAATATGAAGGGCGTTGTCAGATAAAATCCAACAAAGGATCTGGTGGTCCACAAGGGAACTGACGTGAGCATCGGTACTCAACTAGAGGAAGCAGATTCTAGAAACAACTGACTAACTCAATTGTCAAATGCAAAGGAATTATGATTTCCAAATCAAGGGATCAAAAGCAACGCTCTGATTAGGGGTGGATAAGTTGAATAGCCGTAGGGTACAATCAAAGACAATTGGATTGGTCGAGAACCAATTCCAGTAAAAGAATGGCAGCTCAGCCGGAAAAGTAATTTATAAGGATCAATGATGATTGCGTGTATTCGCAAACATATTGAGTCAACAGACTCAAAATGGTAATGACAAGGAATGTCAATATGACTATGAGACTTATGGGATTATCCATAATGCAAGCAAGCAAGAATTTCAAGAGCCAAGGCTCTAGAGGATTTTCAGAAGATCGAATAGTATTTTGAAGACTTTTGTGAAACTCATGAACAACTGGGGATGAGCGGATACTTGACAAGTGCGGCGATTTATTTGAAGGGGTATTCATGTGGCAAAGAACTGCTAGGCAGTAGGCACGAAGTATTCTCGGAATAATAGAGAAAACTTCGGGTATCTTGTAATAACAAGAACAATGGGGAATGATCGTAAGAATGGCAAGTGTAAGTAGTTATCCATAAGGATTTATCGGTGGTCGGGAATAGCAAAAGTGATGGGCACAAAGTCTCGAGAGAATATCAAAGAGTATCTCCGAAATCTTCTGGTGCAGTCGGTGACCATCTGGACTGAAGGGGCTCTCCGGGAGAAAGTATTTTCGAGAACCTAAAGTTAGTTTTTAGTAAAAATCGTTTAACCCGAATAGAAGAGGGTTCAGAATCCCAGAGTAAAGGTCGAGGAATAAAAGATCCTAATACCTCCCGATGGTGACGTGGGCCCATGGGCCACACAGCCATGTTAGTAAAAGTTTTTCAACGACTAGACTCGACTTCGGCCAAGGGGTTGGAAAGGGGGATTCCTACAGGCAGTCGGCTCTGATACCAACTTGTGACGCCCCCGATTTAATCGTACACTAATCATGCACGCAAATGTGTACGATCAAGATCAGGGACTCACGGGAAGATATCACAACACAACTCTACAAATAAAATAAGTCATACAAGCATCATAATACAAGCCAGGGGCCTCGAGGGCTCGAATACAAGTGCTCGATCATAGACGAGACAGCGGAAACAACAATATCTGAGTACAGACATAAGTTAAACAAGTTGCCATAAGATGGCTAGCACAAACTGGGATACAGATCGAAAGAGGCGCAGGCCTCCTGCCTGGGATCCTCCTAACTACTCCTGGTCGTCGTCAGCGGGCTGCACGTAGTAGTAGGCACCTCTAGTGTAGTAGGAATCATCGTCGACGGTGGCGTCTGGCTCCAGGGCTCCAGCATCTGGTTGCGACAAACAGGAAGAAAGGAAAAGGGGGAAAAAGGGGGGAGAAAGCAACCGTGAGTACTCATCCAAAGTACTCGCAAGCAAGGAACTACACTACATATGCATGGGTATATGTGTAAGGAGGCCATATCAGTGGACTGAACTGCAGAATGCCAGAATAAGAGGGGGATAGCTAATCCTGTCGAAGACTACGCTTCTGGCAGCCTCCGTCTTGCAGCATGTAGAAGAGAGTAGATTGAAGTCCTCCAGGTAGCATCTCCAAGTAGCATATCCAGGTAGCATCTCCAAGTAGCCTATCCAGGTAGCATCTCCAATCGCATCTCCAGGCGCATCGCATAGCATAATCCTACCCGGTGATCCTCTCCTCGTCGCCCTATAGAAAAGTGATCACCGGGTTGTCTGTGGAACTTGGAAGGGTGTGTTTTATTAAGTATCCGGTTCTAGTTGTCATAAGGTCAAGGTAGAACTCCAAGTCGTCCTGTTACCGAAGATCACGGCTATTCGAATAGATTAACTTCCCTGCAGGGGTGCACCACATAGCCCAACACGCTCGACCCCATTTGGCCGGACACACTTTCCTGGGTCATGCCCGGCCTCGGAAGATCAACACGTCGCAGCCCCACCTAGGCTCAACAGAGAGGCCAGCACGCCGGTCTAAACCTAAGCGCACAGGGGTCTGGGCCCATCGCCCATAGCACACCTGCACGTTGCGAGGGCGGCCGGAAGCAGAACTAGACCCCTTAATACAAGAGCAGGCTTACGTTCCAATCCGGCGCGCGCCGCTCCGTCGCTGACGTCTGAAGTGCTTCGGCTGATACCACGACGCCGGGATACCCATAACTACTCCCACGTAGATGGTTAGTGCGAATAGGCTCGTAGCCAGACTCAGATCAAATACCAAGATCTCGTTAAGCGTGTTAAGTATCCGCGAACGCCGAACAGGGCCAGGCCCACCTGTCTCCTAGGTGGTCTCAACCTGCCCTGTCGCTCCACCACAAAGTAACAGTCGAGGACCGTCGGGAACCCAGGCCCGCCTCTACCGGGATGGAGCCACCTGTCCTTTCAGCCCCCTCGTTAGAATCACTTGCGGGTACTCAATGAGCTGACCCGACTTTAGTCACCATCTGTATAGTATGTATGTATGTATAGTATATACCCGTGATCACCTCCCAAGTGATCACGGCCCGATTGTATAGCAAGGCAGACTGACAAGAATGTAGGGCCAATGATGATAAACTAGCATCCTATACTAAGCATTTAGGATTGCAGGTAAGGTATCAACAGATGTAGCGACAATGTCAGGCTATGCATCAGAATAGGATTAACGAAAGCAGTAACATGCTACACTACTCTAATGCAAGCAGTATAGAGGAGAATAGGCGATATCTGGTGATCAAGGGGGGGGCTTGCCTGGTTGCTCTGGCAAGAAGGAGGGGTCGTCAACTCCATAGTCGAACTGGGCAGCAGCAGCGTCGGTCTCGTAGTCTACCGGAGATAAGAGGGGGAAGAAACAATGAATACAATGCAAACATAAACACGACGATGCGTGACGTGACAATGAGCGGTGCTAGGTGTGCCCTAACGTGGTATGAGGTGGTACCGGTTAAGGGGGGAAACATCGGGGAAGTATTCCCGGTGTTTCGCGTTTTCGGGCAGAGGAGCCGGAGGGGGAAAGTTGCAAGTTCGATAGGTTAGGGGTGTGTGGCGGACGAACGGACTGCGTATCCGGAATCGTCTCGTCGTTCTGAGCAACTTTCATGTAGAAAGTATTTTCATCCGAGTTACGGATTAAAAGATATGATTTTCTAAAGATTTAAATCATTTTCTGATTTTAATTAATTATTTAAATTAACATTATCCGGAATAGTGCTTGCTGACGTCAGCATGACGTCAGCATGGCGTCAGCAGTTGACTTGGTCAACCTGACAGGTGGGTCCCGTTCGTCGTACTCTGATTTAGTTAACTAACAATTAATTATGTTAATTAGTGATTTGGTTAATTTAATTATAATTAATTAACTTAATTAATTCCTTAATTAATTAATTAATTTAATTATTATTGTTTATTTAATTATTTTTGTATATTATTATTTTTTATTATTCTTCTTTTCTTTTTCTTTTTTTTATTAAAACATTCTGGGGGCTGGGCCCCACATGTCTGTGACCCAGGGAAGGCCTACCGGGCACCGCTTAGCGGGCGCGGGTGCAGGACGCGGCCCGAGCGGGCGTTCCCAGCAGGGCGCCGGAGCAGGGGGGTCCAGTGGCCATGGGGAGGCAATGGCCGGACCAGGGTGCACTGGCCGTGGCCGGTGGAGAGGCGGCCGCAGTGAGGAACGAGGGGCAAGGGGCAGCAGCCGGTGGACGGGGGCGTGCGCGCTCGGGCGGGAGGGCGTCGCGGCGGTGCGGTGAGGTGGGGCGCGGGCACACGCGCGAAGGAAGGGGGAGCACGGCCGGAGGCGGGGACCGAACCGAGCGACGGCGTCGAGCAGGCTATTGTGGGGCCGCAGTCGACGGCGTTGGCCGGCGAGCAGCAGCAGCGTTGCGGTGCGCGGTCAGTTCCAGCGACGGAAGCAGAGGGGAAAGGAAGAGGGGCTCACAGTGAGCCTGCAGGTGTGCGAGAGCGGGCTCGGGGAGGGCTTGCCGGAGCGAATCGATGGCGGCGATGCAGGCGGCCGCAGGTTGATGACGACGGCGTTGGGGACGATGCAGGGGTTCTCGGCTCGGTCCAGTCAGTGCAGGTGAAGCAGCAGTCGCCAGAGAAGCTCGGGGACACGTCGGGGAGATGAACGGGGCA
>NC_041393.1:509900032-509926713 GCF_002162155.2 Triticum dicoccoides | reverse complement strand
CGAGAGGAGAGGTGGGGATCGGCGGGGTGTGGTGGAGCGTGGGGCGCCGATGGGATCGGGGGTTGCCCCGATCTAGATCGGGGAAGGACGAGGGAGGAGTGGGTGGCGGCTAGGGTTGGCCTGGGGTGGGGGGATAAGGAGAGGGAGTGGTGGCCGGTTGGGCCGGTGGGTTGGCCCAGTGGGAGGGTTGTGGCCTGCTGGGCCGAAGCCCAGTGGGGGGGTTGCTTTCTCCTTTTTTTTTAGCTTTGTTTTCTGTTTTCTTTTCTTTATCTATTTTCTTTTAATTTCTGTTTTATAAAATATAAATACAACTCCTAATTTAATGTTATAATTTATTCTACTGCCCCAAAAGTTCGACACCTAATTAAAATAGTTTGTATTATTATTATTTTTAAAAGGCATTTAATTAATTGTTATAGCTGCTATTTTAATTAGTTTAGACCCTTTAAACGTTTTATAAAATTTGTGGTTTCTCCACCATTATTACTAAGGATTTATTGGTCACATTTAGCACATTTTAGTTTTTATGTTCGAAAACTTTTATCGTTTGACTTTAATTCAAATTTGAATTCGAATAGGTTTCGAACTAACACGAGGTTAGCAACAGTAACCGAGGTGACGTGGCATCGTTAACGCGGGATTACTGTAGTCTAATTATCCGGGCGTCACATGTTCTGTCCAAGCCCTCCCGATGAACACGACGACGCATTCCGTTCCGACCCAGCCGATTGGCTCCCCATGAACACGACAACGACGATGTTTCTCCGTTCTGACCCAGCCATGTACATGAGCCCTAGCCATACATATGCACGAGTAGGCGTTCGAGACCCCGCCCGTATGTACACATACGTGGCCGTATTTTCTTTCTTGCACACTGGCCGCTATACCTCAGTAGTATGGACGCACTTCCTTGCGTGCGAAGATGTAGCTGGTGGGTCCCAGCAGTCAGGGGGAAATGTTTTTTTGCAAAATACGGTGGCCCGTCCGGTGGGTCCCTGTTGTCAGGTGGAGGTATCATTATTTTCCGCATAATAAGGAGGCACTTCCTTGCTGCGGACGTGGAACCAGCTGTCAGCCTCTCCACGTACAGTCCACGTCCGATGGAAGCCGCACCGAGAGCACCAGGGCGGTGGACGACGACGAGGCCTAGGAAGGGGACGACGCGGAGCCGGGGAAGACGCGGCAGTGGATGCCCACGCGAAGAGGAGTACGAGAGTCCACTGGTCCGGCTGCGGTGTGAGGCTGCCGTCGCCGCAGAATAACAGGGGGTGTGGGTGAGTAGAGGGATGGCCTGGCCAGCGGTGGGAGTAGTAGGAGGCGATGAGGCATCCGCGACATCATAGCCGGCCACGAGAGGCAGGAGCATGCGGCACGACCGGCGCTGCTTTGGACGGCTGGAGCAAGAAGACCAGAGGTTGAAGAAGCACTACGGCCGTTGGATGGACATCGTACGGTCACTGGAGCTAGAATCATTCATATTGACTAAAGTTGACAAAGGCCCCCATCCTAGTCAACTTAGTAGGCCCACAAGTCAGCCTCCCACCATGGTTTGTCCTAGCTAGCAGGGGGAGTATTCATTTTTTTGTGCGTAATAAGGAGGCACTTCCGGTGGGTCTGAGCTGACAGCGGGGGGGGGGGCGTTTTTTTTCACGAAATATGGTGGTCCGTCCGATGGGTCCCAGCAGTCAGGGGGAAATGTTTTTTCGCGAAATACGATGGCCCGTCCGGTGGGTCCCAGCAGTCAGGGGGGAAACGTTTTTTCGTGAAATATTGGTGTCCCGTCTGGTGGGTCCCTGCTGTCAGGTGGAGGAATAATTATTTTCCGCGTAATAAGGAGGCACTTCCTTGCGGCTATCGTGGACCCAGCTGTCAGCCTCTCCACGTATAGTACTCTTCCGATGGAATTCGGTCGTTGACCACATTGACCACGCCGCGCCGAGAGCACCACAGCCGTGGACGACGACAAGGCCTAGGAAGGGGACGACGCGGAGCCGGGGAAGACACGACAGTGGATGCCCACGCGGAGAGGAGTACGAGGGTTCACTGGTTCGGCTGCGCTGCCGTCGCCACAGAATAACAGGGGGTGTGGGTGAGTGGAGTGGAGGGATGGCCTGGCCAGCGGTGGGAGTAGTATGGGGGCGGTGAGGCCTCCGCGGCAGCACAACCGGCCACGGGAGGCAGGAGTAGGCGGCACGACCGGCGCTGCTTTGGGCGGTTGGAGCAAGAAGACCAGAGGTTGAAGAAGCACTATGGCCGTTGGATGGACATCGTACGGTCAGTCGAACTAGAATCGTGCATATTGACTAAGTTGACGAAGCCCTCCGTCCGCGTCAACTTAGTAGGCCCACTATACTGGGTCGTAGCTAGCAGGGGGAGTATTCATTTTTTTGTGCATAATAAGGAGGCACTTCCTTGCGTGCAAAGATATAGCTGGTGGGTCCGAGCTATCAGCGGCGGTAACGTTTTTTTCGCAAAATACAGAGGCCCTTTTGGTGGGTCCTAGATGTCAGGTGGAGGAATCATTATTTTGCACATAATAAGGAGGCATTTCGTTGCGTGCGGCCGTGGACCCAGCTGTCAGCCTCTCCACGTACAGTCCACTTCAGATGCATGTCGGTCGTTGACCATGTTGACCATGCCACGCCGAGAGCACCAGGGTGGTGGACGACGGCGAGGCCTAGGAAGGGAACGACACAGAGCCAGGGAAGACTCGGCAGTTGTTTCCCACGCGGCGGGGAGTATGACTGTACGAGGGTTTACTGTTTCGTCTGCCGTCGCCGGAGAATAACAGCAGGTGTGGGTGAGTAGAAGGATGACTAGGCCAACGATGGGAGTACGGTGGGGCGGTGAGGCCTGCGCGGCAGCACAGCCGGCCGCGGGGAGGAGGGAGCAGGCAGTCCCGCCGACGCTTGTTTGAGCGGCTAGAGCAGGAAGAGCAGAGATTGAAGAAGCACGACAGCCGTTGGATGGGCATCCAATAATCTCCTCCTAATCTTGACTTGTCATCTTCCTCACACTTCTCTTGATCTTGACTTGTTGTAGATCCTCTACACATCCTAAGAAGGTAGTAACATCAGTAGAAAATCATCGACAACTGACGTTTAAAAGGAGCAACAAGATGCGAGTCAATGAGTTGTAGTTGGGTAAGTAACACATATACGTGTTATTGAGCCATGTACAGGTTAGGTACCAATTGATCCATATACATAGGGACCTCAAAATCGATAACGGTAGTTGCTGCATCAATACACAATAAGAAAGCACATCCTCGAGAGAGCTATTTAAGAAGATATATTATTGTCGGCTACCGCAAGCCTCTTTAGAGCCAAATCCAAAATGTATCGTCGGCTTATGGTCACACATCCTGGAGAGAGCTATTTAAAAAGATATATTATGAAAATTGCTATCAGCCTTGTCTCAAATCTAGTGAAGGTTTACATAAAAAAAATCAACGGATCATCAGCAAGTGGGCTAACCTGAGGCAAGAACGGAACGTGGAGCTTGTCGTCTGATACATAGATGTCATCCATCGTCTTCTCGCTCGAGCCCTTTTCGGTAGGCGCGGAGGATCCTGTAGCTGTTAACCATGGCCTATCTACTTTTGTGTAAGCATTAATATATTCAAACATGCATTATCAGTAAGTAAAATAAATAATTTCAGATAATTAATCTGACTCACACACCCACACATGGATATTTAGGCCCTTTTAAACCATATAGAAAATTTAGAGAAGCAAGTTTGCTTTCTCTTCTACTACTGATGCACATGCCAATGCACTTTACAACGAGCATGCACTCGTCACGTTAGTTTTCTCTGCTCGTGTACATCTGCTAGATTATCTGGTAATACGATGGTCTAATGCATATCTTACATAAGAACAAAACCATGTGCTTCGTGCGTGTGAATTCATATAAAAATATGTGTATGCCAGTGTCTTTGTCCGCGTATGTGTGTGTTTGCTCAAAGAACTGGAAGTTCTCGTAAGAATTTCTCATCAATTGCTCTACTATCTTGAAATACAGCTGCTAAATTAAACATCAGACAATGCAGAGAATTTCAGAGTAAGACCACACCAAACCTCATTTGATCTCAGTAGAAGGAATTATAAACTGGCCAGATCATATACCTATGTCATCATCTCCTTCTTTTTCACCCCTCGGATAATATATCTTGAAATACAGCTGCTCGCAACAGCATAATCTACTGCGGTAACCCAAAACAACGAAGAATCCAAAATAGCAAACTCCACACAAAAGGGAAAAAACAACAGCCAAGCACAAACATTTGATCCCATAACATAGGTTGCAGACACTTGCGATATATATGAACTTAAAATACATATCCCCTCTGCGAAGATATGGACTCGTAGTATATATAGACCTAAAGTGCACTCCATCTGCGCTATATATGTTCTTGGAATACACAGACGACCTAGAAATATACATCGACTTGAAACACACACACCAGCCTGCAGTATTTATGGACCCGAAAGACACATACGTCCTTCCAGTAATTACGGAATAAACAACCTAGAAATAATACGGAGGAAGGCTAGGTGGGAGGGAAGGCCAGTATTGATAGTCATGAGAAGTCACATAAGGGTTATCATAGTATAACAAGGCACTCCTAATTAGTCAATTAGTTACTTAGGAGATCCACATGTATGCGTGCATGCTTTGGATATAGGCCTGATTAAAGTTGCCCCTGCCCCAGCTCACAAGGCAGATCTAGCTGATTTAATGCCTCCAGCAAGCACACACACACACAAACTGTCACGGTATCCTCATCTTGATGAAAGCGAAAATGTATCATATAGCACGCACGCACAGGAACAGTCACATTATCCTCATCTTGCTGAAAGCAAAAAATGTATCATGTACTGTAAATTCATACCTTCACCTGCAAAGGGTATGGTCCAGTTTCAATTGACAGTCTTGATGATTCATGTTGGCATTTAGATAAGTTTTTTAACAACAATTTCGCAACCTGCACAAAAAGCAGAGGAAAGCTAGTAAATACTTCCAACATGTTCATGCTTACGGCTCTGGTGATCTGGTGATAAGAAATAAGAATGACAACAATCCTTCCGGCTCCTCAGCGATTTGGGCTTCCTGGCCGTTTATGCAGTGGAACTGCCCTAGTTATCACTCAACGAGAATGACCATCCAAGGACAGAACAACAAGGATCAAATGATCAAAAAGGATTCTAGAGACAAGAGGGAGGATCCAACTTGATACCCACAGGTGCCTCGATTGCTCAAAGACACACTTATTTCACCCAAGGTTAATCATCATCGCCCTAGCACGAACACCACGGGTCAATTTAGCTCCAGGAGCATAGCTATATGACGAGGGCATCCACATGTAAACCAGACCATCACAGGACCTCCCATGATAGCAACTAAACATGAACAGTAGCTTGCAAACCCTAGAATAGCATGCATCCACAACTACAGAGCTCAAGTAGGGACCGATGCATGAGTAGGGCATAGAGAATCAACTAGTCGAGTACCACATCAACCTAGCCACAACCATGTCCAATACAGTAGCCGAAGCAGATGAGCAGGAGGAAGTTGGAGCTCACCGAGGGAGGTTGTAGTCGGGCAGTACTCAGTGGGAACCAGGGTTGCGCCTGAACGCCATCCAACAGGCGAGGAACCGCGTCGGAGTTGCGCCTTGCACCGTCCCGCCGTTCTTTAGCAAGCCCAAGTTGGCGGCTGCCCCATCACCTGAAGGAATCAAGCGGTTAATAATCCAAGTCATAGGCACCAATAGTATGTGGAGATGACACTAACAAACACACTGACGAACTTTAAAGCATAGAAAGAAATTAGTGAAACTCAAAAGAATAAATCTGGGACATCTCTACCAAGTATCTCTAATAAGCTGGCTTTTCAGGGAGCATAGATAGTAGCAAGTAGGAACACCTAAGAGGCTACCATGATCAAGGCTAGGTCGAGCCATGGTTAGGTGACACCACTATTCTTCCTTTTGTGCAAGATCAACATCATATTTTAGTGTGTTTGATCCATGTGATGGTGCAACAATAGAAGTATATCTAGGAGTAATGCATATAGACCAAAATTAAGAATGCCATACAATAGGTTAGCAATGCATGACGCTTCCGGTGACATCTGTGAGTAAGCAATACAAAGTGAAAACACAATTAGTACATGATATTTGAATACTAAGAAAGGGCATGCCCCTATGCAACCCGGCACCGTAGTGTACACTGCCACAACACAACAATCTCTACCTCAACCACCTCCCGGAAAGCAAAATTTGGAGCAAGAGTTATCATTGAAAAACAATTGGGGGCATTGTAGCGTAACTGTCCACATATGCTAATTAAAATGTTGGTCGTTTTAGACTCTTGGATGGCCTAAAAGGAGCAGTTTTGGTTTATCTACACCAAGAACAGGAGCAAAGGAGCTCCAGGAAAAATATTTTAAACAACATTACACCTAAGGAGCTAGCAATATGTGAGAAGAAATATTCCAATAGAGAGCAAATAAGTCATATTTACTGCAAGAGGATCATGGTCAAATTCAGTATCAGACATGGCTCAAGGCAATGAACAATGCCAAGAAATCAAGTACCACGAACTAAATACACGAAGTAGACTATAATCTAGTGAATGACCATGTGCCAAATCAATCAAATGAGGGAAATCATGGATAACAAAGCGAGGCTACGTAATAGAATGAATTGAACTAAGATCAATACCGCAATCTCCACATCTCAGTTTTCATAGTAACCACGGCTCTAAAAATTAAACATACAAAACTGGGAAGGAAACGTCAAGTGGAAGGATACTCCCCTACCTAGCTATGCCAGTGCAGGTTGGGGCCTCATGTCCATCTTCTCCAAAGCACTGAGAAAACAAAACTGAATGTTAAACAGTGTTGTATTCCCGATCCAAATTGTGTGAGTAATAGCAGCACCAGAGAAGAGTAAACACGGGAGCGATGCATGGCTAAGGTTAGCTAATCTAGTTCTCTAATTATTGCCAGGTACAATAAGAAGAGCATACTAATGCCTTGGACCTGATGGTGCCAGGTAAACAGGCTAAATATCAAGTTATCAACACTGGACCGGAGTGGCACTAATATTGCTGCTTATTGTGAGCCTCATGTGACTCTGGTAGTTTGCATTGACACTGTACACAGTATGACAAAGACTTTAGCTGAAAAGTAACGGTGGACATATTAATTAAACATCCTATGTATAAGAATCCATGTCGATTATTAAGTCATATACCATCAAAGGTTTTTTGCTTCCTGCAATGGACACGAATATTTACAATATTGAAGGAAATAATTTGGCATAGCAACATAACTGATTTTCTACCCGACTATGAGGTACAACCACGATGCCCAAATGCTGGAACTGGCACATGCCAATCAGGATACCTCACAAAATATTCTCAGAATGCATTGACCGATATTTATGCAAACCAACCACTGTTGCGTCACCTTCTCACCTGCAGCTTGGGAGCAGGCCACCACCGTTGACCGCCGCTCTGCCTCTTGTCGGCTAGATCCACCCCTGCTGTGGTTGTCGGCGTTGATGGAAAGCAGAGTGGCTTGGAGCGGCACGCCACTGTCGACCATAAAGAGAACTAAAACTTCTGCTAATAATATCATAAGACCAGTAACATATATGCATACATCCTAAATAGTAAATATTGATAATCCTTCATATCATCTAAAAATAAAATTTAGCTGGTAGGCTTCTCACTATTAATTCAGTAGGAGATGGCTACCTCATCTTTTACTATTTTTTACACCTGAAAGTAAAATATATGGCTTCTCTCTATTAATTCAGGAGGTAGGCTACTCACTGAGAGTTTTTACAATGTCAATCATAGGATTCATACCTCTGTATCGATGGAAAATGCATCGTAAACATGATCCTAGTCTTGTTCAGCTACTACATCTTTAAAATTAAGCTGTCGAAGAGTAGGATCTATCACATTTGGGTAGCTTCCTTTGTATTCTTGAGTACAGTGTGATGAACATTATTCAATGAGAACCAATTTTGGCTAGCAAGAACAGAGGGTAAGCCTCAAAGTCACCATGGCTAAGAAAAGGTCGCCGCTTGCATGAGAGCCAATTTCAATTTCCAAGAACGGAGGGTAAACTCCAAACTCACCATGGAATCCTGCCTTTGCTTCGCTCCTGTTTCTTCTGACAAAATTCACAAAGTTCAAAAAATATTAGTAGGAGCACAAGATCTTGGAGGCACAAACTCCAGACATCAGAAATTACTTTTTGAAAAGAAGAAGCAATTTGACCTTTGCTAGGCTAAACAAAAAAAGAAAGATCGTGATAATATTTAGATGACAATTGAGGTAGTTTGCATAATCTAACATATAAGTTCTAACTACACATGGATAAAGACAGATGGCCAATTACCTGATAGACCTATTGTTGTGGTTATGTTGTTGTCCATCCAATAGAAAGGAAAATGTATCCTTTCTTCTGTAGGAATCTGGGAGGGACACACAAGTTGTTCCTAGTTGTCCTGACCAAAGACAGAGTCAGTATAAGACCAAAAGAAGTAGACCAACAATCTTGAGACATCTCATATTCAAATGCATATGCAGAAAGACCTACCCTGGCTACCCTGCAACCAATTTGTCTCCTAGTATCAGGTAGGAACAAAAAAATTCCTTGAGAAAGGACACAACCTCAGGACAAATTGGTCCTCCTAAACAGGTACCCAACAAGCTAAGGAAGGCAACAAAAACTACTGTGCAGATACCTAGGACACATCTAGTTCTACCCACCCCCTCAATTCTAACCTATTCACACAATGCAAAACCGAAGAACACAACATCATGAGAAAAAAATGCAAAGATGGATCTGCCTCTCCATGAACACCACACCAAATTGCTAGGGTTTTCTATTCCACGTTGAGCAGTCTAAAATCTCCAGGTCCAAATTCTCTGGGGAGGGAGAGGGGGGGGAGATGCACCTGGAGGTCTAGCAGGCGCAACAGGAAGGAGTGGTGAGCTCGTCGTTGCCGCTACTCTCATGACGAGCTTGTAGCCGCGTCCGCATCAGCCCAACCGCCATGCTCCTCCTGCCGTGTGCACGCGAGGACGACGACGTTCATAGCGGCGGCTCCACGTCTCCCGCACTCCTCCTGCCGTGTGCATGCGAGGACGACGGCGATGACGCCGGTGAAGTGGACGGCGGGGATCTGGGCGCGGCACAAGACGAGACGACGACATGTCGGCCTCGTCGCCCGTGGCCCCCATCTCTCTAGATGGGCGGCGTGAGGCCGGGGATGGGTGCCTGGGCTAGCGGCGGCGGCGCCACCGCCTGCGGGGCAGGGAGGCGGGCGGGGGGCCAGGGTTTGGAAGGAAAGAGAGAGGTGAGGGCGCGACGTGCGTGCGGGAGTAGCGGGCACGTGTGCGGGAGTGCACGAGGAGGATGCGGCTAGGTTATCTCCACAGGGAGCGTCTGCATTTTATACGCCTATGTGTGAAATGACGCAAATGCCCTCGGTGGGGCACCGATTTTACATGCGGTGCCACGAGGTCTTTAGAGCGGGCCGTAACTATTCATTGCTACAGGAGCTCATCTTCGATCCGACGGCCTAGCTCTTCCAGCGGCTTGATCCAACGCCCGAAAACGCATCAAGCAAACGGATCGAACGGCCAAAATGCGCTGAGCTATGAGGAGGCGCGGGAATGACTGGATCTCTTATTTCTCGATGCACGTGATGTCTAGGTATTTGGATATATTTGAAGTGTTTTGGGGTGCTGCATAGGACGAGTTGGTGCAGTTTCAGTTTCAGTTTCAACCGGAGAATAGAAACCATGGTAAACTATTTCAGTTTTGGAAAGCTGATAGTGTATTATTATTTTCGCATGTCTGCTTGTGGGGTACTTACTTGCATGATGATGTGACTGAAGACTATTAAGTTAAAGTGAATTTACTACGATTCTGTCGCAAAGCATGATCTAAGTAATGCAGTCCTTAAGGTCCAGATAATTCTATCAAAATACACTCTGCTTATGAATAGTTTTTTGAAATAATATATAGTTTTCCAGTACTTCCATAGATGAGAAACACCTCAAGTGTATAGATGATCCAAGTATCTTATTCATTAGTAATATCCTTTATTTACAGAACGGAGTTTTATCAGTATAGTCTTTTATTTAATACAAACTATGTTCTACACAATGTGAAGGAACTATATATTTCTAGAGTAATTTCAAAAAGCTTATTTGATTTGGCTCCTTGCATGGCATTAGAACCATATATATACCTCACCCCTCAGAGAGACATAGCTATAAGCTAGACCACCACATCACTCTAATAGTACACATACTTTTTGGGCAGAATAATAGTACACAATACTAACTATGATCTTTTAAGCCAGTTTTTTTGTCACGATGCATGCTTGGGTCAGTATACGATCACACGATTGAAATCAAATTCTACATCATGTATGATACTTGTGATAATCCTGACATATTTTCATGCAAATGAATAGATCATTAGCACTGTGTGACGATGATGAATCTTGAGCTATGTTTCTTGAAATAAAATTGCATAAAAACCTAGAAAAACCCTGTATGAGCTATGCAAACTCAAATAGTATGTCTATATTATGGGTACAATCACATTTATATGTCTTATTTATATCTTGGCAAGGTGACAGGTATATTAGAGGAGATAGTGCGCAGAGAATTCACTTGTCTGATATATAGACACACACATATTATATGTCTCATGGTTCAAATTAGGTACTTCTTAAATTATTCCCATGTGCATATGACAGCCACACAGGGTGACTACAATTGGAGATCTATTGTCGCATTTTATTCTGTCATATCTGCATCTTGATGCTAAACTGAGTGTCCCAATATTTTTTATAAATTAGCAACCTATACTTGCTGAATAGAAAAGTCATTCTGTTACATATTATTAAACTAACTTTTATACCTATGTATCCCTCGAACAAGATGAGTATGGTGATGGTCATTTTTCCGAGATAGTTGGTATGTCCCCATGTTATGCATTTAGTGATGCAATTGGCGTATTCCTATAGCTTAGTGCATTTTTTCCAAGAATTTCCTTTGTGTGTCATCTTTCGAGTCTCCTCATTCGGGTCGCACCGGCTACCACTATGGTAGGTTGTTGTGAACTTATTTACATACATATTTATTTTGGGCAGAGCACCTTCGTACTTTATATACCTCTGAATATTTTCTCTATATTTGGATTGACAAATCTATGTTAATTAAAATGACGCAAACCAACGACATAAAGGTAATTGAATATCTTAGGTAAGGCTTTTAGCATTCTTAGTGTATATATAGTTACAAAATGCTATTAGGTGTCCTCAGGAAAAAATGGTGAGTATCCTACACATGCAGTGATTTATTCATCTTTATTACAAATCTTATCTATGGTAAAAATATCTGAAATATCAAGTGAATGCTTTATACCGTTATACCTACTTTATATATACAGGTGCACATTTGTAACTAAATAACCTATAAGGTGGACTTTTATGATAAACCCGAGGTCCAAAAGTTAGTAAATGTAATGTGTTGAGCCTTTTTATATGTACTAGAAATGTTGATTCTAACTCACACAAACCAACTATAGGTATGTCATGTTGTTCTGTTACAAATACAACCATGTATTGTAGTACATTAGATATGTCATAAGACTATAGAAAAAAATGGTTTCAATGTGTTTTTATTACCTGGTTCATGCATAATTCTTCAATTATTTTTTGTGCTATGTAATTTGTGAGGATATCGGGGTTGCAACTAGGGGCACATTGACATACTATATGTCTGCCCTATGCTTTTAGCTCACTTACTGCTTCCTCACAAAGTGCCTATTAGTATTGATGGTGTAGAAATAACTAAAATATCCTTGAAGGTACTGAACTATGTCGCACAAAGTATTGCTACAAGTATATTTTCGTGTTGCTTGGAGATCCAATGATATGCCCTTGATTTTTCTTTCGAGGGAATATGTCCTTGATTTTTTAATCTATCTTTTTGACATTTGTTATACCAAGTACGATACCATTTATCTATTTATGCTATGCTACAACTTGAAATAAAAGCAAATTTTACATCAGGAAAAATGTATTATTTTGGAGTGTAGTGTACTAATTGGTGTATTACAAATAATTGCTAAATTTAACACACTTTATTAGAAAAAAAAGAGGAAACAAGTAGCAAACTTGCAGAAGATGAATTACTCAAGGGAAGTTACTTACATCGAGTTAGGGACGATGCAGTTGTGCTATTTGTATATGTTTTACACTTTAGACTGAATCAGATAATTTGTGATAATATTATATGATTTTGTTGTATTCATTGTGTAATTCATACCGGGTTATGCACTTTAGACTAAATTTTTATTTTTATTTCTTATTTTTATCCACTCCAAACTAATTTAGGTTTTCAAATAAGATTGTTATCTCAACTGGACTTTGTGTAATCACTTTACGAAATGAAGTGAGATAGAAACCATACCGGCGGCCTTACAAACATGAAATCTTAAAACCAATATCATTATATATAATTTGTGTCCGAACGAAGTTTGTGGGAGCTGAGCAATGGATATCGAAAATGCCATTTGATAGTACCTTTTAGTGTACTATGAAGATGTGACCATCATTTTAAATCACGATGTGTATATTAAATATTGATACGAAAAAGTACATTGGTAATATATGTGGAACTTCAATATACTAATAGATAAACATATAGTATTCAAATGCACCCTAGCTTCATATACCAAACTAACATAACACTTATAGTAAAAAATCACGAAACATACTCCTTTATGATATATGCAGGATATATACATCATACATTTCTATTTTGATTTTTTTATTACTACAAGGGTTTTGGTCTAACTTTTTTTTCTTAGAACAAGACAAAAAATGGGTATAAAATACAAAAGAGAAGCTTCCATTGTCTAATAGCTAGGTCAGAGGTATTCTCAACCTTTCGAATAGGTTCAAATCATACTGGATGTAGTCATATTTCTATATGTACTTTACATAAGTATAATAAAAAACTACACCTTTTTGCAATGGCCATCCTTAAGTTTTGTATAACTTATCTTCATTAAGGATTTTTTGTTTAAAGAAAAATATACTACAATCCATATTAACACAAATATCAGAAAAATGATACAAATATAATTCACATATGTCCTATATTTGTAATGTCGTCAAATTTGGCCCCAACTTTCTTTAGATAAAACAAACAATATGTTATTATTATTAAACTATCTAAAGTTCTAGCCCGCGCATCGAGCGGGCCACTGTCCTAGTTTTAACAAAGGTGTGAGTAGCTTTACCGGGATAATTTGAGTGAACTCTACACCCTCTATTCCTTAATATAAGACGTTTTCGTGGTTCAATTTAAAGTACCCAAACGTCTAGTATTTAGAAAAACAGGTAGTAGTTTTCTTGAGCACATCTCTGGGAAAGCTTGCCACACTTTATTTATGTCCATACGCTAATGCAACACCATTGGAATACTACAAATAAACACTAATCCAGTGGCTAGTGCAACAGTAGAGTAGTTAGTTAGTTTATTACAGGGTACAGTACAATGGTTTTACTAAACAGATTTCAATAAACTCTAGCACTGGAAGATTTCTATAAGAATTAACAATACAAAATGTAAAGGTAACAAGTTTCAGCATTGGTATACTAGTTCTGCATGACCATTAAACCAAATACAAAAGTCTGAAGGTAACTAGCGTTATTAACTAATGACAGTATAAAATAATTTCAAACCATGTACCTCCAAGGTAAATATCATTTCGAACTTAGGGGGACCTTAAAAATTGCTATCCCAATCTTGATAATCGATCAAACATAAAAACTTGATCGAATGAATCAAGAGAACAGCCGGAGGAGGAGGTACCCACTCTTGACCTTTCCTCTTGTCTTCATAATTTTTTGTGCAGTTTAACCAAAATAAAATGACATCAGCGCCTTGGCATTTTGGTGACACTGTACAAAAAAATTAACTTATCTCATGAAAGTGAGGTATGTAATCTATAAGCATTAACAATGCAAAAATCTGAAGGTAGTAACAAGTTCCATCGTTGGTATACTAGTGCAACAGCATTAGAATGCCTTAGCTGAAAAATCTTTAATACATCCACAATCAACAACTAACCCTGAAATAATACAGTAACATTAAATGGCATTGCTTAAATTTATCGGTGGCATTAGATTGAGAGCGACATTAGTTAAATGTGGCATCACTTTAGCAGTAGCATTGCTTGACTTGACTGCTCGCGTTATACTAACAGTAAAAAAAGTGGCAATAAGAGCATGGGAGGCCCATTCGGACAGTGGGCGCACCAGTACGATGTACCTCCATGGACGCAGAGTGGTGAGGGAGGTATGGTTGCCCAGAGCAACAAATATCCAGGCAGCATATGTGGATTACGTCCCATTTTTGTTCTCTTTAGCCACCTTTTTCCTATCTCAGGACAACAAACCGATCAACTTGGTCATTCTCTATTGCGTTGTCATGCCTTTCTACCCTTCTTCAACCAAGAGACACGAGACTCATTCCTTAGCTACTGATTTTCCCCTTTTCAACCTAGATGCGGGTTCGATGCCTACTCTCTTGGACAGTACAATCTCCCTTCCTTTCCTTATTCAACCCAGACATGGATTAGTCTGCATGAAGTAGAGTTTCCTTTAATAGTGCAAATTATGGTTTTCGTCTGCGTGGCCAGCAGAGCAGAGGATGGCAAATTGGGAAGATGGTGGAGTGGAAAAAGATCCACATGCAACGACGTGGCAGATGGGGCAATAGAACAAGGGTATGGTTCAAAAATAGGTAGCATACCTGAGGGTCGGCGGGAAGTGGCTTCACTCGTGGTCGCCGTCCTCCGCACACATTATGACAGCGAGCTTGGGGACAGAGGCCATCCCGCAAGGGTGCTAGGTCTGAGAGGACGGCCTTGTCGTCAGTGAGTGACCTCGCTCGCCGACGACGAGTGTGTCAACACTGCACGTCCTTTTCTTCCCCGGTGGATCTGTGACCACTGGTGAGGAGGGAGAGAGAGGCCGTCTTTTTAGATCTGGAGAGAGGATGGTAGTGTGAGAAGCAAGTGGGCAGCCCTTAGCAAGAAAGCGCTGAAGCTCTAGCCTATATATCTTTTTTATACTACTAGTACTGGAGCTGGAGTAGTGGTGGAGTAGTTTATATTTTCTCTGTGTACAGTACCAGTTAGTCGTGCTTCAAAACTGAACGGCACACCATTAAAAAAATAAAGGTTGATAACTAATGCGGCACCTCGGGCCAACGCGGCCAGATTGCATTTTGCACGAGAAATTACACACCATGTTTCATTGACATGTGGTCCCGTTCCAACATATCAGTGAGACGACGGTGAGTCCTTTTCTACTAGTATTTCCGAACGGACGTGTAGGCCGGGGCGCCTCTTCATGAACCGTGGCAAACTGGCAACCGTCCACCGACTCTTCGCCTTTCCCTCTCGATTTGGAACTGCTGTCGCACGCTCTTCCTCTCCCTCCTCCATTTTCCTTCAGACCTTCACCCTTTCTTCTGCCATTGTTCGATCGTCTTCTCCATGGAGGGAACAGGCCGGAAACGACCCCGTTATTCTTGCCCTTATCTGAAAGATGACATGGTGGAGGAACTCAATTATTGGTGCGATGTCATCACCTCGGCTAGCATGGCAGGTTCGTTCAAGACCATTCTCGACTCAACTAATAACATCATTACAAGGAACCCAAGAGTCAAGGAGCGGTTTGATCTCCCATATCTTCTTCGTCGTGACCCTGATGACTGGCACGGCGAAGACGGAGGCCTCGCCTTTTGCAAGTTGATGCCGCTTGATAATGATACGTATGATGTTAAGATGCCATTGCTTCAGGGTAAGGATTGGGCAGGCGCAAATGGAGATTGGATTGTTTACATTGGGTCCAACTGCGAGTCAGAACTTGTGAATGTGTACACTCGTGACCGGGTTCCACTTTCAAAAATCTCAGCAGACTGCCCAGATGTTGAGCACACAGGTATTGTACGCACGTTCAAATACGATCATGGTGACTGTCTTATATGGAAGATAGCAATTTGTCGAGTTCGCAACCGCTCTTGGAATTACAACAACTATGAAGTTGTTGCTATCTTTGACAAGCTTGTTCCCGTCCTTCGTGGTTCGATTGGATGGATATTGCTCAAAAACCAGTTTCTGTACACGGATGAGTACTGTGATGTAATTCAATACGAGGGCCTTGTGTTTGCTGCTACCACTCGTGGCACTATTTTTGCATGGAATCCTTATGCTTTCGGTAAGTTTGTCTTCCACCGTAATTATAATTGTTTCATCCACATGCATGCGGGTTAGCAAGTTTCCCTTTACTAATTAACCTTCTTCTTGTGTTTCCAAGGTCCTGTGACCATTCCACCACCTATACTTGAAAAAATTTATAACCAAGGGGGAGATGACGATGATGATGATCATGAGCATGAGGACGAGCAGTGCCCATAAACTTTGTGGCGCCTGGCAACTAATTCCGATGGATCACCTCTTCTTGTGTGTATACTGCCCACTGATGATGTTACTACTAAGGAAGCAGGTGTAGTCTCCCATGGTCGCACTCTCCGGACCTATTCCAACACCCGTTGCATGGTATTCAGGATGGATACTAGTGCTAGCACCAACTCCTTCTCCCTGGTACAGAATTGATAGTCTTGGAGAAAACTTGCTCTTCCTTGGACAAAACTATCCAATGTTGGTGAAAGGCGATCCAACTGTTGTTGACACAACGTTACTACCATTTATGAGAAGCAACTGTGTCTATACCTCGGACATTTGGGTGGTTCCCTACCCTGGTACTGATATAGTAGGCCGCTTCAGCCTGGATGATCAGTCCCGCGTTGGTCTCGAGATCGACAATGGATGGCCCATCCCAGAGAATCACTTGTAGTTCAAAGCAAGCATTTCCAACACCGAGGAATGGTTGAGTTGAAGTTCATTTTATTGCTTGTTATTTGTTGTGTGATGAAAACATGAGTATTTGTAATGTATCCTCGTTGTCGATGTGGGTTGATGACCTGTTGTATGTAATAAAATGATATGCTTGTGATAAACTTACTAAATTTATGAATGGCTTTCGAGTCGCTTCTCTGAGTGAGTGGTGCCACGAGGCAAAAAAATATTTTCTGAATACATAATTGTACGTGCATTGCAACAGGTTATCGGATTAGGCCAATCAACAATAGTAGTACACTATTTGTACTAGCTTCACATGCTTCGCGCGTCGGGCGGGTGTTTTTACTGTAGCCATATGTTAATGTGTTCGCTGTACGTAACCAGCACCTCGAATCCTCGATACTAGTACTATATAGTAAGTAGTAGGAGTAGTAGGATGGCATGGGCCAGAACAAGCATTCACGTCGAGGAGTACGGCACACGCCACCACCACGACATCCATATGACACCATATTATTTCTTGGAGTCCATGCTAGAGCAATCTCTTCAACCTCGTCATTTCTCTGACTTCAGCCATCGCGCGACGGGTGAGGTGGGGGTTTGCCGATAGTCGGTTTCCTCAACTGCGGTCCCACTTGTAAGGCCAACTCCAACGCACGACCCCTAATGGACCTCCATTTTGCACGAACTCCAACGATAATTTTGACTATAAAAGCAAGACCAAAGAAAACAAGAACCACCAGAATAAATTTTACTACTCTAGAAGATATCCAACTTCCATAACTGCTCCTGTAAGTTGGATTAGTGCCTTCTTGATGCATTCATTGTTGATCTGCGGAGGCTCAATCTTGCGTGCTTCTTTCTTCTTCGAGTGTAAAGAAGTAGACGTTGCTTCCTCGCATCTAGTCTCATATCTAGCCTCTATTCTAGTAGGAGTATCAACAAGTGCACTAGTCTCATCTCTAGCCTCTATGCTAGCTAAAAGTGCTAGAACATCTACTAAATTGCGCTCTATCAATATATCGATGTACGCTTCTTCCCAATACCAAAACTTGCATCCATTCTACTCCCTCCGTTCCACAATACATGCCTTCCATTTGTGAAAATATAGATGTATCTAGACATGTTTTAGTATATAGGTACATCCATTTTTGGACAAATGGAAGTCAAGTATTTTAGAACGGAGGGAGTACACAATAAATTTTTTAAGTTAGCACAACTAGTCTAATCCGAGAGCACAACTGAAGATTTGGTCGGGTTCTTCCTCCTTTTGCCGACACGTGGGACATCCAGCATCCAGGTCATGTCATGCAAGAAAATAGAGTGGTAGTTGAAGCCACGTGATGTGCATCTTGGGTTAAACTGTAAATAGAATCTTACTAATCTTGAGTAACTCCAAAAGTGGCCATCGAAGATCTTTATTGGATTTGTTTTTCATCACCAGCACGTCGAGGTGAAAGATGTGCAGGTTCAGTGGGCCCTCTTGCGTTTTCACTGACATGTGGGACCGCATGTGAGCAAACAGACGATGGGCTCCGCGCGTCCGCTGGCTGGCTGAGAAGAGAGATAGAGGAGGGCTAAGCATGGACTCCAGGGAATTTGTTCTACGTACCTCGATATAGGCTCGATATATACAGTTGGGTGGCATGGGCCATAACTAGCATTCATGTCTAGCAGTACGGCACACGCCACCCACATGAGTCCCATCCGACACCAATTTTCTTGGAGTCCATGCTACAATCATCTCTTCTCCCTCCTGTTTTCTCAGCCATCGCGCGGTGGGCAGGGTGGGGGCTTGCCGATAGTCGGTTTGCTCAACTGCGGTCCCACTTGTAAGTGAAAATGCAACACCGCATGCATTCCCCCTTGAGCAGCGTGCCGGACCAACCGTGTGGGGGTGCGACGCGAACACGGCAGGCTTTTCCTTTTGAACTCATAAGTTGTAAAATTTGGTTTTGCTCCATGGAGCAACCGATAGATAGAAAATAATGATTTTGCCGAGAGTAATGAGAAGTTTGGTTTTGGCGCCGTTCATGCATGGAGTACGTACGAAAAATATGAAGTTGATGCAAAAGGTAAGATAATTACTAGTAGTACCATATACTACTACATGGATTTGACGGAAAGATAAAAATACATACGGATCCATAAACAACATCCTCACGCCCTAGTGTGTCGGGTCACCAACCGACATGTGAGGAGCAGCGACGTTGGCGGCGAGCTCAACGTGCTTCTGAACAATGTCATCCAAGGTTGCCCTGTGGTACAAGAAGGCCAGCGTCCTATCGTCCTCCTCTTGCATGTAGTAGTGCTTGTGGACGATTTGCACGTAGACGTGGGTGATTATGTCGATGGTGTCTTGCTGCGCCAGGCGCTGCGCGGCAAGTGCGACCTCGAGGTGGACATTCTCTGGCGCGACGGCGGGTAGTCGTAGGGCCACCAGTGCGTCGAAGAGGTTGTCACCATAGTGTCCGTTGAGGGTGGCGGGCATCGCAGAGCCTGGGCGCGTCGGCTGGAGGCGTATGTCAAAGTAATCCGCGAGCTTCTTGACGACGGTGAACTTCTCGAGGAAACCAACGAGGACCTCGTCAAACAAGGAGACGAAGTTGTCGTCCAAGCGTCCCCTCGCCCTGGCGGCCTCAAGCAATACCTGGAGATGTTCCTCGGTGCCGGGCCGCAGGCCGGCATCGTGGACCATCTGGCACAGTCGGCTGATGCTCGCGCTCATCACCTACATGGGTCTAGCTTAGCTTCTAGTCAACTGATCTTGCGATTCGAGTGATCACTCTTGCCCTTGGTTAGCGTGCATAGGTGCGTAGGATTTCATACTACTCCTCGGCCCTCTACTGCACCTGCCTTTGGCTGTATGATAGGTGGTCCAGCCACCCCCTGGGCCCACGTGTCATTCACCCAAAGGCAGTTGCAGTAAGTCAATGAAGTTGCGTCCCCCTCTGTGCCGGTGCAGTATAGTCATCTAAACGGACCTCTAGTTGGGGCCAAACGAGAGAAGTTTGATGTTTACTGGTTTATTGGTCCCCTTTGCATTTTGCGCCAAGTTTTGACCTTTGATTTAACTAATAAAATGTTAATGCATGTAAACAAAAATGGTGTGTAAGTCACCTTACGAAAACCAAATAATACCAAAACACTTAGGCACGGTGCATTAACTCCCTCCTTGTTTCTTATTTCGTGACATATCAACCAATGAGAGATGTGGGCCGTGCATACTTTCGATGACTTGAGACTACCAAACATGACATGCAATGTTTAGTTCACTGCATGTAATCATATTACTCTAGTTAGCAAAAATACATTAAGTTCTCTCGCCGATAGGAATAAAACACCATGTATTTATTTACAGAGGGAGTAGTACATTTTCTGTGACATGCATTACTAGATATTGCTAGTCAAATACTAAAATCCAGATGGACGTGGTAGTACTCGTAAATACAGACGGTGGTGCTACTAGTACTACTAGTAGTACTACCAATGTAGTAGGAGTACTAGCACTGTACTAACCGTTGGTCAAATTATTTCGTGCTGCTCCTCACAGTGAAGTGACAAGACCATGCGCCGGAGATGACACCTGAGTATAGGCGCCATGTTCGGCATACCATAGTCAGCCTCACCGTCTGCAGTCACTATCATCATGGCTGTAGATCTAGCCTGCTTACAACTAGCCCTGTTCGACATAATTTCCCGTGCGTAGATGCCCGTGCATTGCACGGAACACCAAGATTGGGGGTGGACGGCGCCGGCAGCGGCCATCGCGCCAGATTTTCCCACGGCCTTCTAGATGTGGTGGGGAGGAGATAAGGCTGATTGTGAGAGACAAGGAGTTTTTTGTAAATAGGGAACAAGTGCGGGCATCTTTTTGCAAAAATGGAGAAGCTTGGTTTGTATGCGTCAGATCTAGATCCGACGGCTATTGGTGAAAGATGGGAGGCACAACATCATCACCATCTCAGGACCTATTTGATTCGTAGGATTTTGAAAATGCAGGAATAGGACACGGTAATATTACAAGTTTCAAACTGATATTACAAATGTTAGGAGTAATGTTGCAC
The DNA here is from genome assembly GCF_002162155.2 of Triticum dicoccoides. NCBI lineage: Eukaryota > Viridiplantae > Streptophyta > Magnoliopsida > Poales > Poaceae > Triticum > Triticum dicoccoides. The sequence continues at coordinate 509,905,660 of NC_041393.1, read as the reverse complement.
CTAAGAAGAGGCAATTACTAGGAAGTTTACGTAAGAACTTTCGTTACTTTAGGTGGATGCAGCATTATCGTACAAACTAAAATCCACCGCCCTGACAAGTCACTAATGAGCAAATAAGTTTTTGACTCTCTGGCCACTTGATGTTTCAAAAACAAATTCAGCTTCTGCGGAGACTTTGTCATTTAGGCTTAGACGCTTCGGTGATCAGCACGCCATTGATTGTTGCGCTAGAGAACGCCAAACCTCATTACCTTGAGCACACTTGCCTCCAGAACAAAGAACCTGGCCAATTTAATCTCAGATGTGCTGCCTTGGTAGTCGATCAAATCAATTTCTGTAAGATGGAGATCAAGGCATTCGATGAGATTGTTATAGTGGAGCACATTTTTCACTTTTGGGTCTTTTTTTATCTGCAAAAGAAGAGAACATATTAGTGCAGCTGGCTGTATAAGATTGTCGTGTCATCAAGAGGTACCAATATCATTCTCTCATACGATAGGGTTGGCTGGCTAGTGATATTTTTTCACTCTCACTCTCTCTTTCTGTTTCCTCTCATTTAACTAGGAGCACGTGAAGAGCTTGGGCATTTGTTGCCTTCCACTATGTGGCTGACGCCATATTTCGCAAAAGTATGCCACATAATACGCATCAATGTCAAATCAAAAAAATTTGGCACCGCTCTCATGGTGTGAGAGAGTTGGCACCATTGTGCACACAGACCCACATGTATAAACAAATAAATCAAACCAACTACACCAGCCTCTCACTATCCCAAACAAGTGTTTTTTATTGCCTCGGTCCTCTCTCTCCCACGCAGTGTTTTTTCATTGCGTGAGTTAATTTGGCACCGGAGCAAAGTAGGTGATCTAGATTTGGGCACCAGGTGAGCAATGGAGGGGCATCGATGCCAAATGCATCACAAGTGAATTTGGCACGTGTTTTGGCCTACATAGCCCACTTTTGTACTCCCTCCATCCCAAAATTCTTGTCTTAAATTTTTCTAAATATGGATGTATCTAGTTACATTTTAGTGTTAGATACATTTGTATCTAAACAAATGTAAGACAAGAATTTTGGGACGGAGGGAATACTACCTCGTATTTAGTATAAAATTTTGACCATAGATTTACCTAAGAAAATGCCAATGAATGTCACTAAAAGTTACACCATTTGAAATTATGTTCAAATATGAATCCAACGATATAGTTATTTGTGACATGCATTAACATTTTGTCAGTTAAATCTATGGTCAAATTTTGATACTACAAAATTGGAAGAGGAAACCAGGACAAAGGTAGTACTTGCTCTTAGGGTAACCATAGAGTTACTGGAGTAGTCTAAGTTACTTTCCACTATGATTAGCCTAGGCTACTATAGTAGTACATCATGAAAACGATGCAGGTGATCATGTGAGAAAAAAAATACTAAAAACATTTCTTTTGGTGCAGTGCGTAGATGCAGTTTTGAACACTACACTTGTCATCGATATTTGGGGAAATTACGAAAAAAATTTGAGCTACGTTGTGATTAATGTTTACTTATAGGAAAGAAGTTTCACCTCGATGAGTAGCTTCTCCATACATGGAAAGCATGTAAGGAATCCAACAACTTGATCCAGATTGGGGCCGATAGATTTTAGTACCAAGATCTTCACTATGCGCATGGACTGGGTCAAGCTTGTGGGAATCATTTTCTGGAAGACGGTCGTAAATACATCAAGAAGAAATTTAAAAATGTGAATTTCAAGAAGACGGATAAGAAGATGAGTGTTGTACCTGAACGATTATGTATCCAATAAAGAGTTCGGAGAATTTGGCAGAGGAGTACACCAACGCTGTCAAATTTGGCGCGTCAATGACCCTGATTTTTGTTGGACCTTCTAGATCCGATACAAGAAATCTCTCAAGGAAAGGCGCATTCTCAATGACCATAACGTGGAACAGGTGGAGTGATCTCTCCCCAATTGATGTCTTGTTGCTGGGCCAGCAAGACACATAAATCCATCAGAGATTCATCGAGGCGATGTGGAGGCTAATGAACCCGTGGATCTGCTCAAGACGAAGGTACTCGAGCGCAGTACAGCTGCGAAGCAGGTGCTCCATAGCCTTCTTCAAGATGACAATGTCAAAGAGGTCGAGCTGCTTGAGTTGAGGGAGAAGAAGGGCCGGCGCAACATTAATCTGGGGAAGATAGCAGGAGCTGAACCTGGCGCGGCGTAGCGTTGGCGTGAGGCGTAACACAGACGGCGGCAGAGAGCGACATCGTCCAACTTCAAAGCTGAGCTCCTCGAGCTGATCTAGGGCGTGGGATAAGAACCACTCGTCGAACTTGGGTTGGACCTTGCAGTTGGTACTGAACATGCGGATGTCAAGGCATCTGGCTGGCCCAGGGTGCGATGAAAGGATCTTTGATACTGCGGCCATGCGTTTGCAATCCCCATTGCAGAGGCAGCTGTCGACGGTGAGGTTGAGGGGGACGCAGCGCCAGAGGGGGCGCCACCACCAGGAGAGCAGGGCGGTCCGCACGGTAGATTTGGTGGGGAGGAGGCCGATGATGACAAGCAGCATGTCATCGGGGAGGCTGCTGATGAAGTCCAGGCTCGCCAGATGTGGTTTTGGCTCGAGCCGCCTCCGCTTGTTGGTTGTCTCGCCATCCATCTCAACCGGCAGCGACGCCGGTGTACACGTGTGCTAGTGTGTGTTGTGTGCTGGGTGTGCGTGAGTGCGTCCTTCTGTGCATGCCGCCACGCAGTGGTGAATTGTGCGCGAGTGCGTCCTTCACGCGCAAGAAGTGTGTCCTCAATGCGCCCTCAATTTACTAGCAAGTGGGGTGCTACCCCGAGTGGTTTCAACTTTGTTTACTTCACCGCGTGTCAGGTGGGCCTCTTATTTATTTATTTTCACCCACTGCCACATGGGCCAGCACACAAAGATACAGAACACGAGCTGACAAGGCAGCATATGGATTGGTTGACCGGTCAACTAAAAAATATATGGAGCTATATGCTGACACAGTGAGCGTATAATCCGTCGGTATAGAGAGTTCGAGTTAGAGGGGAGGCCCATGAGAGATAGCAGAGAGAGTTCCAACATTTTTTTTAAAGTCAAACTTTTGAAACTTTTACCAAGTTTATAAAGAAATTACTTATATCTACAATCCCAAAGATAAATGATAGTATGAAGTAAGTACATGTTGTGATGAATCTAATGATCGTTCCATATGTAAATGTTTTTCTCCACATATACCTGGTCAAACTTTTCTGAGGTTTGACTTTTCAAAACATCCATATGCTTATGGACGTGACAGAGTCCCTAACTAGAGAGAGAGAGAGAGAGAGAGAGAGAGAAAGAGTGAGTGAAAAAAGTGTGTGTGCGTGTGTGAAAGAGACATGGACAACACACGATAAAAGTAGAGAAAAAGCGTGCGTGTCTTATGCAAACATTTCACACATGCATCTTCGACAACGGAGGCAAGGTGAGGAGATAGTGTGTGGTTGTTTGGAACCAAGAGAGCAAGACCCCTAGCACGTGGCCAAGAGGGGTCTGACAAACAAGGGAGAGAGGTCAAGAGAGACGTATGGAGAAAATGTAGACATGGGGAGGAGAGAGTGTATGTTTGTCATAGAGAGATCCCCTGGAGATCGTGATGGGACTACATGGGTGGGAGATCGAGTGACAAGGTGTGTGCGTGATAGAAGATGCCCTGAGAGATATCGAGATAGACGTATCAATGGAAGGAGACAATACGTGTGTTCCTGATGGCTAGTAAGAGATAATCATACTTAGGAGGGGGGAGTGCTTGCGCCTATGATGGAGTGAGGGGTTATGGTACTTAGGGGGGTGCGTGTCACATGGAGAGAGAACAAGGGCGGAGAGTGTTGGATGGGTCTATATGTATAGCACGAGCGGGACATGTGTATGTGTGAACCAGGGAGATATAAGGTCAGTTTGGCTTGCGTCCTGAGCATCTTTTGCCTGGCCTGGGGTAGTGGCTAGATTTCATGCACGCTTGTTTGGTTGCTACCCTATGAAAAAGAAAGCCCACCTGGCCTGGGTTCCCTTGCACTTTAATTAGCATGGCTGGACTCCAGACACTGCAAGTAGCCTGGCCCAGGCGACCGATTTCGAATGCCTGGCCGTGCCTGGTCGTGCGGCCACGAGGCTAACAGCAACATGGATGGATATTAGCATTAAATAATTGCTGCATGGATTGATTGATGTGATGTTGATGCTTTGCCTGGCCCAGGAATGAACCAAACGCTTCAGCACCACACAAGCCTGGCCAGACAGAAATTATTTACATCTCACGTCCACACCAGGCAGTACTAGCCATCAAGGCATGAGGGTCAGGTCACGAACCAAACTGACCAATAAAGTTTGAGAGAGATTGAGGAGCCCTGATAAGGCTGAGTGGTGCGTCAGATAGCTGAGAGGGGGAAAGAGATATTCCATCCGCTCAATAATGCAGTGCATGTAAATTTTTTAGAAGTCAAACTTTGGAAACTTTGATCAGCTTTACGCAAATGTTATTTATATCTACAATAGAAAAGATACATCATACAAAACTACATCTCATGGTGAATCTAATGGTATATGTTTGCCGTACTAGATGCAATTATTTTTCTCCGCGTACATGGTCAAACTTTGTGATGTTTGACTTTTCAATAAATCTATATGCTATGGACCGAGGAGAGTGCCTAAGTCGAGATAGATCAAGTGCGTGTGAAGGAGAATGAGTAAGTGTGCAAAAACAGTATGTGTGTGAAAGAGAAAGTGAGAACAAACGATAAATTAGAGAGAGTGTGTGTTTTTTCGTTTCTTATGCGAACATATCACACATGCATCTCCGAGATAGAAAAGCGAGGCGAGGAGATACATGAAGATAGCTAGTGTGTGATTGTTTGCAACGGAGAGAGACACCCCTCATGTCCAATAGAGGTCTGGCAACAAGGAACAAAGGTCAAGAGGGACACATGGAGGACATGGACGCATGGGGAGGGAGAGAGGGTGTGTTTGTGATAGAGAGATCCCCTCGAGATCATGAGGGGACTATATGGGTGGGAGATCGAGGGAGGTGCGTGCGCGATAGAAAGATGCCCCGAGAGAAAACGAGATAGACCATGCACATGTTTGTGATGGAAACTAAGATTAGCTAGTCATATACATATAGGGGGGACTGCGTGTGCCTAGAATTGAGTGAGAGGCCATCATACTTGGCTATCTAGGCATGAGATTGTGTGTGTGTGCGTGTGAGATGGAGAGAGAGCGAGGGAGAGAGATAGAGTTTTAGATGGGCCTATCGAGTGCGAGTGAGATATGCATGTATATGTGTGACCCATGTGGATGGAGAGTTTGAGAAAGGGGGGGAGAGCTCCGAGACAACAGAGTGGTGCATGAGAGAGTTACGGGCAAAGAGCCAAGGAATTTGTGTGCGTACGATGAGTGCACCCAAGATATCTAGCTTGGACTAGCTAGAGTATCATACATAGTGTGCGAGAGAGACCTATAGATGGTGTATATATGCATGCGAACTAGAAAGACACCCCCCCACACACAAAGAGAGAGAGAGAGAGAGAGAGAGAGAGAGAGGGACCAACAAGGTTTTTGTGTCGGATGCGTGCGACAGAAT
>NC_041393.1:509887790-509899674 GCF_002162155.2 Triticum dicoccoides | reverse complement strand
GTGCGACAGAATTGAAGATTGTCGGAGAGAGAGAGAGAGAGAGAGAGAGAGAGAGAGAGAGAGAGAGAACAGGAGTCCGGGAGAGGGGGAGGTCGAGTTTTATGCATCAAAGAATGATATAAACCATGTTTCGATATAAACTTGCATTGAAATATTTAAATTGGAGAACATGTTGTCTGCAATCCACACATGAATGGATATATGTGTATATCAAACAAGTTCATTAATTTGACTTTCAACATGTTCATGGAGTACTATAATACTATACAACATGCTACTCGATTGAGGTGTTCAATTTTGGATTTAGTTCACTATTTTAACCTAGTGAATGAGCTATTTCATTGAATCGAGATATTTCATTTTGGGTTTGATTTGTGTTTTTGAATGGGTTAACTATTTGTCATATAGTAAATCGCTAGCAATGAGCGTGTAAAAACACATTACTCCCGAGCATCATCTCTCCATCTAAAAAAGAAGTGGAAAGCTAATATTTCAAAATTTGATTCGAATGGACTTGGTAAGGTAGACGTGGATGCTCGAGGTTTCTTACCCATATCTCTTTTAGAAAATAAGGTTAAACGATAGAAGACTTCCTCCATTGGGATCGTATTCGAGGAAAATATCTTGCGGGAATTCTCTGTGCTCCAATCCTGATGTAAGTACCTGTTGTATCAATGTTGCTTTCGTATTACCTTACCTGGCTGGTGATAGCTGTGCCATATTGTGTTAATTTGGTGTAGGCTAGTTGCCCAAACGTTCGTTGTGTCAATGTTGCTTTCCTATTATCTTACTTGGCCAATGATAGCAATGCTAGTGTGTTAATTTTGTGCAGGCTGCTGAAGATAACAAGACAAACTCTAAAAACAGCAAGGCAACCCCATTGTTTCTTTCGAGTAAATCTAGGCCAAGTAATATGGCAATAACTCATGATTAATCTGTTTGGTTCCCATCCTAATTTATGTTATGATGCAGTGGTCGAGACACTCTCCACTATCAATAATACAAGCTTGCCAAAATCGCCATCTGAATCTGTTCAGTATCCTATGTCTCGAATGCAACAGAATAAATGTATGTTTGTGAACCAATTAATGGCTGAAGCAATGATGGAAATGGTAGATGAATCAGAGGTGCAGAATCGTGCGACACAACAACTGATCAATGTTTTCAGAGAAAGTATAGCAAAGCAGCAGGAACTTTCCCACATGCTTATGGGTGTCATCTCTGCTGAGGTTGCAGATTGTGACATTGTAGATGGTTAGGTTATGCTCATTTATTTGCACTGGCATCAATCTTTGATTGCCCAGTGGATGTAATTTCCTGTAATATATGCTGGATGTGCAATGTTATTCCCTGTATGCCGTACCTTTGCTTGATCGGTTTTGGTCCTGTGCACAATTGCTCGTCGTAATGGGCTCAAATTATCTAATTTGCCCTAAAGACATGTATGAACTTTAGTGGGCCCATTAAGTTAATGGGCTGTTATTAGGACAAAGTTAATGGTTGGCCTGCCTCTTACCTCTCGGGTCGTTAACAGGCCAACATCAAAGTGGGCAACAGGTGAGCCCAATTTATTTCACGGGTCGTTACTAAGTTTGGGCTATATACGGCCCAACTATACCATAGGCCTTTAGCAGGCCGAAAGAGACAACGGGCTTGTACTGGACCATGAACAGCATGGGCCGCTAAGAGGCCGAAAGTCAGGTCGTACTGTAAATGCCCAAACTGTGTTGTGGGCCTTTAGCAGCCCGAAAGAGAAACCGGGCTGGTATTGGACCATGAAGGGCATGGGCCATTAAAAGGCCAAAACTAAGGTCTGACTACAAATGGCCCAACTCATTTATGGTCCATTAATAGGCCGAAAGGCACACAGGGCCGGGAATTGGCTCAACACTTAAATGGGTCGCAAAAAGGCCAAAACTCAGGTCCGACTACAAATGGCCCAACTGATTTATGGGCCGTCAACAGGCTGAAGGTGACACCGGGCCGGAAATTGGCCCAACACTTAAATGGGCCGCTAAAAGGCTGAAACTCAGGTCCGACGATAAATGGCCCATTAGATTTATGGGCCGTCAACAGGCTGAAAGACACACCAGGCCGAAAATTAGCCCAACATTTAAATGGGTCGCTAAAAGGCCGAAAGATGTACATCCTGAAAATTGGCCCATCCATTGAATGGGCCGTTAACAGGCCGAAATCTCATCGGGCCGATATTGAGCCCAAATATATAGCGGGCTGTTTATGGGCTCGAACTGATGATGGGCTGCAATGGTGTCAAATCTTTAATGGGCCATTGACGGGCCGAAGTGGCACATCTCGTATGGGCCGTGGGCTTAAATGGACCTGACACAAGTAGACCTTATATGGGCCGGCCTACTAATTTTTACTGGGCTGGCCTTTTTCACCGGAATGGGCCACTGTTGGGCCGTGCCACATGTCGACCTATCATAGGCGCCTCCTGTCTAATGAGTGGATGACATCTGTCCCGACGGTGAGGCAACACGTGTTTCCTGCGGCCAATGATGATTTTACATGTGGAAAATCCCCATTGGTCCGGGCTGTTAACGGGTTATCGGATCCAAAACCGGACCCGATAGCTTAACGGTGTTCCGTTACGGTGGATGCCACGTGTCGGTCACCCTTGACGAAAGCACTTTTGTGACGCGCGGTTTATCATCATGGAAGTGGACACTTCCGTGATGATAATTTTGGTAATGTCATGGAACACTTTTACGACAGCACATGTATGACTATCTTGATTCTGTCATAAAATCATCATGGATGTACATGCATGACAAAAAATACGACCTACTGTGACAAACACGTATCATCACGGAAGTGTATTTTTTTGTAGTGATGTGAAGTAATTCAAAGGGACGAGAGGTGGTCATGATAGTCTTCGAGGGGTGCTTGGCTCTGGTTATCTTTCCATCCTCACAAGCCCCACAAAGATGATTTTTGAGGAATTTGACACCCTCGATGCCAATGACATGCTTCTTCTTCGCGAGTGTATATAAGTTCTTCATGCCAGCATGACCAAGTCTTCAATGCCATAACCAGCCTTCCGAAGCTTTTGCAAGTAGACATGTGGCAGGCTGTGGTCCCATTGAGAAATCAACAATATACAAGTCTCCTCTCCTAAAGCCTTCGAAGACTTTAGAATTGTCAGATTCCATTAGCACAATAAATGATATTTGCCAAAGACGACTACCATATCAAGATCACCAAGCATTGAGACAGACATGAGCTTGAATCCTAAGGACTCAACAAGCATGACTTTGTCCATGTGTCTATCATTTGAGATTGCAACCCTACCTAGACCCAATACCTTGCTTTTGCCTTTGTCAGCGTAGGTGATATGCTTCAGATGAGATGGAGATAAAGCAGTGTCAATCAATAAGTTCCTGTCACCGGTCATGCGATTTATACATCCAATGTTGAGGACCCACTCAGTAGCTTTGGGTTGTTCATCCTACAAATGAATTAGTGCAACTTACGAATCCATATACTTCATTAGTGAAGAATATGACATCAATTTCATCAGATTGAATTTCATCAAGCAGTACAATAGATATAGCAGTAGGAGGACGTGAGAAGTGAGTAATTCATTTCTTCATGATTATCTTGCATCCTTTCAAGCATATTAAGGTCTCCAACAAATTCTTCAGACGATTAAGCTCGTCTGGAGATCTGACCCTGCACAAGATACTAGTTCTTTTTATTCACCACCCACATCTGGAGGGGTGGCAAAGAGTTCATCATTCTGCGAGCTCCATAAGAGAAAGGTGGCATTGAAGCCAATGCACTTCGTTTCACAGAAGAGGGGTTAGAGTAAGCATATGAATAAGTAGAGAAATTCTTTGAAGACTTATGACCATAATGATTTGAATAATAATGCACATTTTCATAGCCTTTACACTTTCCCTCGAAACAGAAGTGTTAGCACGATGATGTTCATCTGAGGATTTGGATCCATGTGAGGAATTTGATCCCAATGAAGAATTTGGTTCATATGAGGACTTGGATCCATATGAAGATTTTGATCCATATGAGGAATTTGATGTGGGGTTCCTATTCTTAACAGGTGGTGTCATGAGGACATTCACCTGAAGACTTTCAAGGCACTTTTTGGGAACCCAGATTTTCTTCATAGGGGGACCGTTCCTGCAGTTAGTTCCAACATATCGAGCAAATACTTCACCATTCTGATTTTTGACCAATTTATAGTTGGAGTCAAATGACTCATCAGAGGAACATGAAGATTCACAAGTAAAGCCAGATAAAGTGGATGGATCTACGGGAGATCCTTTCACAGCAACCCATGAGGTTTTCGGATACTGCTCAGGTTTCTAGTAGGTCCCATCAGCATTGAGTTTCCTCTCAAAGGTAATACCCTCTTTCCTAGGGTTCCTATTCAAGATCTGCTTTTTGAGAACATCAGAAAGAGTATGATGCCCTTTGAGGCTTTGGTATATGCCTGTCACATACAATTCCTTCAACGCTGCATTATCGTCACTAATACTTGTGGTATCCCCAGATGAGGAATTTGTGACCACAGAGACAATTGAAGAATTTGCAGCAATAGAAGCATTTGACCATTCAGGTGAAGAATTAGCAGATTCACGCTCAATGCATTTCAAACATGGTGGAATGAATTCTTCCTGAGCGGAACTGATCTGTTGAGAAAGCAATGAATTGTTTTCCTTCTAAAGATCTTTATAACTTGCCCTTAACTTCTCAAGATCTTGATTTCTCTGAAGAAATTCATAAGAAAGCTTCTCATGATCTGCTAAGAGAGAGTTATGATGACTCTGAAGATTATCAAACCTAGACTGAAATCGCTGAAGATTATCAGTCAAAGTTTGAGTTCAATCCATTTCTTCACCCAACAGGTCATCGCTTTTGTCTAGCAGATTTTGAACCTTTTCCAGAGACTTTTGTTGTTTAGTGGCAATAGTAGCGAGCTTGGAATAACTAGGTACAAAAACATCATCATCATCAGATTCATCATCACTAGATTCATAAGAGCGTAATGAGGTACCTTTGCACCCTCGGCCATGAGGATTGGTGCGGATGATGATGATTCTGGTTTGAAAGTCATCGTTTTGAGTGATTCCTTGAAATCATCAAACCAGGGATCCTGACGAGTTCGATGACCTTCATAAACATCAGAGATTCGGTCCCAGATAAGCTTAGCATTGCACAGATGCATAATGAGCCTGAACTAATTTCTAGATAGACAATAGCAGATGATATCCTTCGCCATGCAATCTAGACGAGTGTACTTGCGAATATCATCAACATGCGCCATTTGCATAGATCGGTAAGGCCAATATCAGTGACGGTCCACAGCTCACTATTCATCACCATGAGGCGTTTCCTCATCATGGCCTTCCACTTTGGATAATCATGACTGTCAAAGATGGGGCATGATACTTTCTTCATACCTGCGGTTGACATAACTAAAACTCCAGGTGGTTAAACCAAAATCACACAGAACAAGGGAGTACCTCGCTCAACCAATTGAAAGTGCGTTATATCAACTAGAGGGGGGTGAATAGACGATTTTTAAAAATTCGTCACCGAGGAAATTCGACGTGAGGAATTTCCTAAGCAACGAAACACTAGCAGCAGAATAAGTACTCATGTACAAGCAAAATAGAGCAATAGCATAGTCATCATGATGAAATGAAAACAAGCACAAAGTACAGGTAGCGTGAAAACAAGATAAGTAGGCTGAAGACAAAATGACTGAAGAAATAGGGTTGAGGAATTAGAGAAAGTCTCTAGTCAAAGTCTTCAAACAGTAATGATCAGGTTCATCAACACATGAACGAGGAAATGAAAGAGTTGAGGAAATAGAACTAGTAGCTTGGTGAAGACAATGATTTGGCAGACTAGTTCCAACTGTTGTGGCAGTTGTACGTCTGGTTGGAGCGGCTGGGTATTTATACCTAAGGACACACAGTCCTGGACACACAAACCTCACTGTATTCTCCTTGAGCTAAAGTCACATAGACCTCGCCCAATCACTCGTGGTAAGTCTTCAGGTGACTTCCAAACCTTCACTGACTTGGTCACTCGGTGATCCACAATTCCTCTTGGATGCTCTAGACCATGACGCCTAACCGTCTGGAGGATGCACAGTCCTCAAAGGTAAGAAGCATCGGTTCCACACATGAACAATCTCTTCAGTGATGCTCAATCACTTTGGGTTGGGTTTTGGGTTTTCCTCACTTGATGATTTTCGCTCAAAGTCCTCGAAGGATGGGATGCTCTCTATGACAAATGTTAGTTTCTCTCAGAGCAGCCAACTAGCCGGGGAGCAGCCTGACATGATAAGACTAAATGTCCTTTAATGATATGACCGTTAGGTGGGTAGCATATTTTGGACAGCTGGCGCATAGCACAACAACGGTCGGAAATTTGAGCTCTCAAATTCCTCAAGGCTATCATGTTCCTCACTTGTAGGCAATCCGCACCGGCGAATTCCTAACTCCTTAGTCAGAACAAATTCCTCATAGACCAGAAGATCTTCGTCTCTGTCACTGAAGGAATTGAGTAAACTATATGAGATTTCCAAAGGCTTCACTCGAAGGATTGGGTAGGTGTAGGATTTGAGTTGAGCATCACTTGGAAAGTGTTTCCTTAGTATTACCTCGACCCCCTTTAACAGTACAATGTTACCTATGACTCAAGAAAGAGAAAATGAAAGTATGAAAACAAAAGTCTTCACGCTTCATAGTATTCGCATGAATATCCAAGTCTTCAAGGTCACACCAATTTCCTCACTTTCAAAGTCTTCAAGAAAACCAAAGTCTTCAGCAGAAGACATACATTTTTAGGGGTCGACTTTCATCATAGATATCAAACTTGTCATCGACTTATAGAGCATGTGTACACTCACAAACACATTAGTCCCTTAACCTATAAGTCTTCAATACACCAAAATCACTAACGGGCACTAGATGCACTTACACTAATCCACACTTTCATTGCCCTTCCCCCTTTCCTTCTCCTCCTCTAATAGCCTTATAGGGCGCACCAGCCCCTTGTGAGCTAGTGTGTTCCTTCACAAGGCCTGTATGGCCCATAGGATTGCCGGTGGTACCCGAAACGCCTCCGGGTGACCCGATAAGTACCCGATACCCTCCGGAACACTTCTGGTGTCCAAATACTATCGTCATATATATCAATCTTTACCTCTCGACCATTTCGAGACTCCTCTTCATATTGTGATCTCATCCAGGACTCCGAACAACATTCGGTACCAAATCACAAACTCATATAATACAATATCGTCATCAAACGTTAAGCTTGCGGACCCTATGGGTTCAAGAACTATGTAGACATGACCGAGACACCTCTCCGGTCAATAACCAATAGAGGAACCTGAATGCTCATATTGGCTCCCACATATTCTATGAAGATCTTTATCGGTCGAACCATTATGACAACATACGTTATTCCCTTTGTCATCGGTATGTTACTTGCCCGAGATTCGATCGTCGGTATCTTCATACCTAGTTCAATCTCCTTACCGGCAAGTCTCTTTACTCATTCGGTAATACATCATCCTTCAACTAACTCATTAGTCACTATGCTTGCAAAGCTTCTTATGATGTGTATTACCGAGAGGGCCTAGAGATACCTATCTGATACTCGGAGTGACAAATCCTAATCTCGATCTATGCAAACCCAACAAACACCTTCGGAGATACCTCTAGAGCATCTTTATAATCACCCAGTTACGTTGTGACGTTTGATAGCACACAAGGCATTCCTCCGGTATCCGGGAGTTGCATAATCTCATACTCGAAGGAATATGTATTTGGCATGAAGAAAGCAATAGCTATAAAACAGAACGATCATAATGCTAAGCTAACGGATGGGTCTTGTCCATCACATCATTCTCCTAATGATGTGATCACGTTCATCAAATGACAACACATCTATATGATTAGGAAACTTAACCATCTTTGATTAACGAGCTAGTCTAGTAGAGGCTTACTAGGGCCACAGTGTTTTGTCTATGTATCCACACATCTATCAAGTTTCCGGTTAATACAATTCTAGCATGAATAATAAACATTTATCATGAAATCAGGAAATATAATATAACAACTTTATTATTGCATCTAGGGCATATTTCCTTTAGTCTCCCACTTGCACTAGGTCAATAATCTAGTTCACATTGTCATGTGATTTAACACCAATAGTTTACATCGCCATGTGCTACCTCTTGAGCACTGCGTTGGTTTTCCCTTGAGGAGGAAAGGGTGATGCAGCAAAGTAGCGTAAGTATTTCCCTCAGTTTTGAGAACCAAGGTATCAATCCAGTAGGAGGCTACACGCAAGTCCCTCGTACCTACACAAACAAACAAGAACCTCACAACCAACGCGATATAGGGGTTGTCAATCCCTTCACGGCCACCTGCGAAAGTGAGATCTGATAGAGATATAAGATAAGATAAATATTTTTGGTATTTTTATGATATAGATTGGAAAGTAAAGATTGCAAAATAAAGTAGATCGGAAACTTATATGATGGAAAATAGACCCCGGGGCCATAGGTTTCACTAGTGGCTTCTCTCAAGATAACATAAGTATTATGGTGGGTGAACAAATTACTGTCGAGCAATTCATAGAAAAGTGCATAGTTATGAGAATATCTAGGCATGATCATGTATATAGGCATCACGTCCACGACAAGTAGATCGAAACAATTCTGCATCTACTACTATTACTCCACACATCGACCACTATCTAGCATGCATCTAGAGTATTAAGTTCATAAGAACAGAGTAACGCATTAGGCAAGATGACATGATGTAGAGGGATAAACTCAAGCAATATGATATAAACCCCATCTTTTTATCCTCGATGGCAACAATACAATATGTGCCTTGTTGCCCCTGCTGTCACTGGGAAAGGACACCGCAAGATTGAACCCAAAGCTAAGCACTTCTCCGATTGCAAGAAAGATCAATCTAGTAGGTTTCGGGGTGGAAATAGGGTTTCGTGGTGCTCCTGGATGTTTTCGGGGTATGAAAGTATATATAGGCAAAGGAAGTCGGACAGGGGAGCCACGAGGGGCCCACGAGGATGGGGGGGCACCCACCCCCCTAGGGCACGCCCTCCTGCCTCGTGGCTTCTTCGTTTGCTTCTTGACATGCACTCCAAGTCTCCTGGATTGTGTTTGTTCCAAAAATAACTCTCCCGAAGGTTTCATTCCATTTGGACTCCGTTTGATATTCCTTTTCTGTGAAACACTGAAATAGGCACAAAAAAACAGCAATTTGGGCTGGCCTCCGGTTAATAGGTTAGTCCAAAAATGATATAGAAGTGTATAGTAAAGCCCATAAACATCCAAAACAGGTAATATAATAGCATGGAACAATCAAAAATTATAGATACGTTGGAGACATATCAAGCATCCCCAAGCTTAATTCCTGCTCGTCCTCGAGTAGGTAAATGATAGAAACAAAATTTTTGATGTGGAATGCTACCTAGCATATTTCTCAATGTAATTTTCTTTATTGTGGCATGAATGTTCAGATCCAAATGATTCAAAATAAAAGTTCATATTGACATAAAAATAGTAATACTTCAAGCATACTAACAAAGTAATCGTGTCTTATCAAAATAACATAGCCAAAAAAAGCTTATCCCTACAAAATCATATAGTTAGGCTATGCTTCATTTTCGTCACACAAAATACTCCCATCATGCACAACCCCGGTTTTAGCCAAGCAATTGGTTCATACTTTTTAATGCGCTTCATCTTTTTTAACTCTCACGCAATACATGAGCGTAAGCCATGGATATAGCACTATGGGTGGAATAGAATATGATGATGGAGGTTGTATGGAGAACACAAAAAAGGGAGAAAGTCTCACATTGACGAGGCTAATCAACGGGCTATGGAGATGCCCAGCAATTGATGTCAATGCGAGGAGTAGGGATTGCCATTCAACGGATGCACTAGAGCTATAAATGTATGAAATCTCAACAAAAGAAACTAAGTTTGTGTGCATCCAACTTGCTTGCTCATGAAGACCTAGGGCATTTTGCGGAAGCCCATCATTGGAATATACAAGCCAAGTTCTATAATGAAAATTCCCACTAGTATATGAAAGTGACAACATAAGAGACTCTCTATCGTGAATATCATGGTGCTACTTTGAAGCACAAGTGTGGAAAAAGGATAGTAACATTGTCCCTTCTCTCTTTTTCTCTCATTTGTTTTATTTTGGTGGGCTTCTTTAGCCTCTTTTTTTATTTGGGCTTCTTTGGCCTCTTTTATTTTTCATAAAGTATGAAGTCTCATCCCAACTTGTAGGGGATTCATAGTCTCCATCATCCTTTCCTCACTTGGGACAATGCTCTAATAATGGAATATCATCACACTTTTATTTATTTACAACTCAAGGATTACAACTCAATACTTAGAACAAAATATGACTCTATGTGAATGCCTCCAGTGGTATACCGGGATATGCAATGAATCAAGAGTGACATGTATGAAAGAATTATGAAGGTGGCTTTGCCACAAATACGATGTCAACTACATGATCATGCAAAAGCAATATGACAATGATGGAGCGTGTCATGATAAATGGAATGGTGGAAAGTTGCATGGCAATATATCTCAGAATGGCTATGGAAATGCCATAAAAGGTTGGTATGGTGGCTGTTTTGAGGAAGATATAAGGAGGTTTATGTGTGATAGAGCGTATCATATCACGGAGTTTGGATGCACCGGCGAAGTTTGCACGAACTCCCAAGGTGAGAAAGGGCAATGCACGGTACCGTAGAGGCTAGCAATGATGGAAGGGTAAGAGTGCGTATAATCCATGGACTCACATTAGTCATAAAGAACTCATATACTTATTGCAAAAGTTTATTAGCCCTCGAAGCAAAGTACTACTATGCATGCTCCTAGGGGAAGGGTTGGTAGGAGTTAACCATCGCGCGATCCCGACCTCCACACATAAGGAAGGCAATCAAAAGAGCACCCCATGCTACAAATTTGTCACACAACTTTTACCATACATGCATGCTACGGGACTCGCCAACTTTAACACAAGTATTTCTCAGTTTCATAATTACCCAACTAGCATGACTCTAACATTACCACCTTTATATCTCAAAACTATTATCAAGTATCAAATTGATCATAGTATTCAATGCACTCTATATGATAGTTTTTATTATACCCAACTTGGATGCCCATCATATTAGGACTAATTTTATAACCAAAGAAAATACCATGCTGTTCTGAAAGACTCTCAAAATAATATAAGTGAAGCATGAGATATCAATAATTTCTATAAAATAAAACCTCCGCCGTGCTCTAAAAAGATATAACGGAAGCACTAGAGCAAAATTGTCTAGCTCAAAAGATATAAGTGAAGCACATAGAGTATTCTAATAAATTCTGAATCATGTGTGTCTCTCCCAAAAGGTGTGTACAGCAAAGATGATTGTGGTAAACTAAAAAGCGAAGACTCATATCATACAAGACACTCCAAGCAAAACACATATCATGTGGAATAAAAATATAGCTCCAAGTAAAGTTACCGATATACGAAGACGAAAGAGGGGATGCCTTCCGGGGCATCCCCAAGCTTAGGCTTTTGGTTGTCCTTGAGTTTACCTTGGGGTGCCTTGGGCATCCTCAAGCTTAGGCTCTTGCCACTCCTTATTCCATAGTCTATCAAATCTATACCCAAAACTTGAAAACTTCACAACACAAAACTCAACAGAAAATCTCATGAGCTCCGTTAGTGCAAGAAAGAAAACCACCACTTAAGGTACTGTAGCGAACTCATTATTTATTTATATTTGTGTTAAACCTACTGTATTCCAACTTCTCTATGGTTCA
>NC_041393.1:509848596-509887467 GCF_002162155.2 Triticum dicoccoides | reverse complement strand
CTAGCCATGGATTCATCAAAATAAGCAAACAACACACGAAAAACAGAATCTGTCAAAAACAGAACAGTCTGTACAAATCTGTAACTTTCGAATACTTCTGGAACTCTAAAAATCCTACGAAAATAGGAAGTCCTAGGCAATTTGTCTATTAATCTACTGCAAAAAGAATCTACTGAAAATCACGTTTCTGTGATTTATTAAAATTATTCCCGTGCGTGCAAAAGTTTCTGTTTTTCAGCAAACTATCACCCAAGATGATCCTATAGGTTCTACTTGGCACAAACACTAATTAAAACATAAAACCACATATAAACAGAGCTAGATGAATTATTTAATACTAAACAGGAGCAAAAAGAAAATAAAAAATAAAATTGGGTTGCCTCCCAACAAGCGCTATCGTTTCACGCCCTAGCTAGGCATAAAAGCGAGAATAAATCTAAGTATTGCCATCTTTGGTATTCAATTCATAAGTGTCTCTCATACTAGATTTATAAGATAATTTGATTTTATTCCTAGTAAAGTGTATTTAATGGAAATTGGAATCTAATATTTCCTTCTTTCATATCAATAATTGCACCAATCGTTCTAAGGAAAGGTATACCAAGAATAATAGGACATGAAAGATTGCAGTCTATATCAAGAACAATAAAATCTACGGGCACATAATTCCTATTTGCAACAATAAGAACATCATTAATCCTTCCCATAGGTTTCTTAATAGTGGAATCCGCAAGGTGCAAGTTTAAAGAGCAATCATCAAATTCACAGAAACCTAGCACATCACATAAAGTTTTTGGAATCGTAGAAACACTAGCACCCAAATCACACAAAGCATAGCATTCATGATCTTTAATTTTAATTTTAATAGTAGGTTCCCACTCATCAGAAAGTTTTCTAGGGATAGAACCTTCCAATTCAAGTTTTTATTCATAAGATTGCATTAAAGCATCAACAATATGTTTAGTAAAAGCTTTATTTTGACTATAAGCATGAGGAGAATTTAACACGGATTGCAACAAGGAAATACAATATATTAAAGAACAATTTTCATAATTAAATTCCTTGAAATCCAAAATAGTGGGTTCATTGCTATGTAAAGTTTTGACCTCTCCAATCCCACTTTTACCAATTTTAGCATCAAGATCTAAAAACTCTGAATCATTGGGATGCCTTTTAACTAAAGTTGACTCATCTCCAGTCCCATCATTATCAAGATTCATATTGTAAAACAAATATTTAATAAGGGACACATCAATCACTTTTAGATCTTCATCATTATTATCATGAAAACTAGAAGAACACACTTTTACAAAGCAATCTTTCTTAGCACGCATCCTAGCGGTTCTTTCTTTGCACTCATCAATGGAAATTCTCATGGCTTTGAGAGACTCATTGATATCATGCTTAGGTGGAATAGATCTAATTTTCAAATAATCAACATTGAGAGAGATTCTATCCATGTTCCTAGCCAATTCATCAATCTTAGGCAATTTTTCTTCAAGCAAAGCATTGAAATTCTTTTGAGAGATCATAAATTCTTTAACACTAATCTCAAAATCAGAGGTCATCTTATTAAAATTTCTATAAGAGTTGTTGTAGGAATTACCATAATTATTAGAGGAATTACTAGGAAACGGCCTAGGATTAAAGTTTCCTCGATACGCGTTGTTACCAAAATTGTTCCTACCAACAAAATTCATTATTATTCTCAATCAAAGTAGACAAAGGCATATCATTAGGATCAATAGGAGCACTCTTATTAGCAAACAATTTCATAATTTCATCCATCTTTCCACTCAAAACATTAATCTCTTCTATCGCATGAACCTTTTTACTAGTAGATCTTTCGGTGTGCCGTTGAGAATAATTAACCATAATATTATCTAGGAGTTTAGTAGCTTCTCCTAAATTGATTTCCATAAAAGTGACTCCCGTGGCCGAATCTAAAAGATATCTAGAAGCAAAATTCAATCCGTCATAAAAGTTTTGTATGATCATCCATAAATTTTATCCATGTGTATGGAAATTGCGAATCATTAATTTCATCCTCTCCCAAGATTGTGCAACATGCTCATGATCAAGTTGCTTAAAATTCATAATATCGTTTCTAAGAGAGATGATCTTAGTGGGAGGAAAATACTTAGAGATAGAAGCATCTTTGCACTTATTCCATGAATCAATACTATTTTTAGGCAAAGACGAAAACCAAGTTTTAGCACGATCTCTAAGTGAAAACAGAAATAGCTTCAATTTAACAATATCATTATCCATGTCATTCTTCTTTTGCATATCACACAAATCAACAAAGTTGTTTAGATGAGTAGCGGCATCTTCACTAGGAAGGCCGGAGAATTGGTCTTTCATGACAAGATTCAACAAAGCAGCATTAATTTCACAAGATTCAGCATCGGTAAGAGGAGCAACCGGAGTGCTAGGGAAAAAATTATTGTTGGTATTGGAAAAGTCACACAATTTAGTATTATCTTGAGCCATCGTGACAAGCAATCCAACACACAAGCACACAAGAGACAAGCAAAAAAGAGGCGAACGGAAAACAGAGGGCGAATAAAATGGCAAGGGTGAAGTGGGGGAGAGGAAAACGAGAGGCAAATGGCAAATCATGTAATGCGAGGGAGAAGAGTTTGTGATGGGTACTTGGTATGTCTTGACTTGAGCGAAGACCTCCCCGGCAACGGTGCCAGAAATCCTTCTTGCTACCTCTTGAGCACTGCGTTGATTTTCCCTTGAGAGGAAAGGGTGATGCAGCAAAGTAGCATAAGTATTTCCCTCGGTTTTTGAGAACCAAGGTATCAATCCAGTAGGAGGCTACATGCAAGTCCCTCGTATGTACACAAACAAACAAGAACCTCGCAACAATGCGATAAAGGGGTTGTCAACCCCTTCACGACCACTTGCGAAAGTGAGATCCGATAGATATAATAAGACAAGATAAATATTTTTGGTATTTTTATGATATAGATTGGAAAGTAAAGATTGCAAAATAAAGTAGATCGGAAACTTATATGATGGAAAATAGACCCGGTGGCCATAGGTTTCACTAGTGTCTTCTCTCAAGATAGCATAAGTATTACGGTGGGTGAACAAATTACTGTCGAGCAATTGATAGAAAAGTGCGTAGTTATGAGAATATCTAGGCATGATCATGTATATACGCATCACGTCCGGGACAAGTAGATCAAAACGATTCTGCATCTACTACTATTACTCCACACATCGACCGCTATCCAGCATGCATCTAGAGTATTAAGTTCATAAGAACAGAGTAACGCATTAGGCAAGATGACATGATGTAGAGGGATAAACTCAAACAATATGGTATAAACCCCATATTTTTATCCTCGATGGAAACAATACAATATGTGCCTTACTGCCCCTGCTGTCCCTGGGAAAGGACACTGCAAGATTGAACCCAAAGCTAAGCACTTCTCCCATTGCAAGAAAGATCAATCTAGTAGGCCAAACCAAATTGATAATTCGAATAGACTTGCAAAGATAACCAATCATACATAAAAGAATTCATAGGAGATTCAAATATTTCTCATAGATAAACTTGATCATAAACCCACAAATCATCAGATCTCGACAAACACACCACAAAAAAGAGTTACATCGAATAGATCTCCAAGAAGATCGAGGAGAACTTTGTATTGAGATTCAAAGAGAGAGGAGAAGCCATCTAGCTAATAACTATGGACCCAAAGGTCTGTGGTAAACTACTCACACTTCATCGGAGAGGCTATGGTGATGATGTAGAAGACCTCCGTGATCGACTCCCCCTCCGACGGAGCACCGGAAAAGGCTCCAAGATGGGATCTCACGGGTATAGAAGGTTGCGGTGGTGGAAATAGGGTTTCGTGGTGCTCCTGGATGTTTTCGGGGTATGCAAGTATATATAGGCAAAGGAAGTCGGTCAGGGGAGCCACGAGGGGCCCACGAGGGTGGGGGCGCGCCCACCCTCCTAGGGCGCGCCCTCCTGCCTCGTGGCTTCCTCGTTTGCTTCTTGACGTCCACTCCAAGTCTCCTGGATTGCATTTGTTCCAAAAATAACTCTCCCAAAGGTTTCATTCCGTTTGGACTCCGTTTGATATTCCTTTTGTGCGAAACATTAAAATAGGCAAAAAAAGAATTTGGGTTGGGCCTCCGGTTAATAGGCTAGTCCCAAAAATGATATAAAAGTGTATAGTAAAGCCCATAAACATCCAAAATGGGTAATATAATAGCATGGAACAATCAAAAATTAAAGATACGTTGGAGATGTTTCACCATGTGACCAATACCCAAAGGATTTACTAGAGTCAATAATCTAGTTCACACTGCTATGTGATTAACACCCAAAGAGTACTAAGATGTGATCATGTTTTGCTTGCGAGAGAGGTTTAGTCTACGGGTCTGCCACATTCAGATCCGTATGTATTTTGCAAATATCTATGTCTACAATGCTCTGCATGGAGATACTCTAGCTAATTGTTCTCACTTTCAATACGTATCCAGATTGAGACTTAGAGTCATCTGGATCGGTAAAAAAACTTGCATCGACGTAAGTCCTTACGATGAACTCTTTATCACCTTCATAACCGAGAAATATTTCCTTAGTCCTCTAAGGATAATTTTGACCGTTGTCTAGTGATCTACTTCTGGATCACTATTGTACCCACTTGCCAAACTCATAGCAAGGCACACAACTGGTCTGGTACACAACATGGCATACTTTATAGAACCGATGGCTGAGGCATAGGGAATGACTTTCATTCTCTATCTATTTTCTGCCATGGTCAAGCTTTGAGTCTTACTCAACTTTACACCTTGTAATACATGCAAGAACTCCTTCTTTGACTGATCCATTTTGAACTCTTTCAAAACCTTGTCAAGGTATTGATATGTCTCCAACGTGTCTATAATTTTTTATTGTTCCATGCTATTATATTATTTGTTTTGGATGTTTAAAAGGCATTTATATGTTATTTTCTATTATTTTTGGGACTAACCTATTAACCGAGGGCCTAGTGCTAGTTTCTGTTTTTTTGCCTATTTTAGAGTTTCGCAGAAAAGGAATACCAAACAGAGTCCAAACGGAATGAAACCTTCGCGATGATCTTTCTTGAACCGCAAGGAAACCAGAATACTTGGAGATGAGGTCGGAGACGCAACGAGGCGGCCATGAGGCAGGAGGGCGCGCCCAGGGGGGTAGGGCGCGCCCCCTACCTCATGGGCCCCTCATAGCTCCCCTGACCTAGTTCCTTCGCCTATATATATACTCTTATACCCTGAAAACATCCAGGAGAGCCACAAAACCACTTCTCCACCGCCGCAACCTTCTTTACCTATGAGATCCCATCTAGGGACCTTTTCTGGCGTCCTGCCGAAGGGGGATTCAATCACAGAGGGCTTATACATCAACACCATTACCTCTCCGATGAAGTGTGAGTAGTTTACCACAGACCTACAGGTCCATAGTTATTAGCTAGACGGCTTCTTCTCTCTCTTTGATTCTCAATACCATGTTCTCCTTGATGTTCTTGGATATCTATTCGATGTAATATTCTTTTGCGCTGTGTTTGCCGAGATAAAATGAATTGTGGATTTATGATCATATTATCTATGAATATTATTTGGTTCTTCTCTTAATTCTTATATGCATGATTTGTTATCTTTGCAAGTCTCTCCGAATTATCGGTTTAGTTTGGCCTACTAGATTGATCTTTCTTGCAATGGGAGAAGTGGTTAGCTTTGGGTTCAATATTGCAATGTCCTTTCCCAGTGACAGTAGGGGCAGCAAGGCACGTATTGTATTGTTGCCATCGAGGATAAAAAGATGGGGTTTTCATCATATTCCTTGAGTTAATTCCTCTAGATCATGTCATCTTACTTAATGCGTTACTCTGTTCTTTATGAACTTAATACTCTAGATGCATGCTGGATAGGGGTCGATGTGTGGAGTAATAGTAGTAGATGCAGAATCGTTTCGGTCTACTTGACACGAACGTGAGGCCTATGTTCATGATCATTGCCTTAGATATCATCATAATTATGCGCTCTTCTATCAATTGCTCTGCAGTAATTTGTTCACCCACCGTAATATTTGCTATCCTGAGAGAAGCCACTAGTGAAACCTATGCCCCCCAAGTCTCTTTTCCATTATATTGAATCTCTTTTACATCTTACTCGTTTCCAATCTACTATTTTGCAATCTTTTACTTTCCAATCTATAAACCAAAAATACCAAAAATATTTACTTTACTGTTTATCTATCTCTATACAATCTCACTTTCGCAAGTGAACGTGAAGGGATTGACAACCCCTTTATCGCATTGGGTGCAAGTTGTTGATTGTTTGTGCAGGTATTTGGTGACTTCTGCGTTGTATCCTACTGGATTGATACCTTGGTTCTCAAAACTGAGAGAAATACTTACGCTACTTTGCTGCATCACCCTTTCCTCTTCAAGGGAAAACCAACGCAAGCTCAAGAGGTAGCAAGTATGCACTCATTGAAAATCTTATCAAGCGTCTTGATCTATCTCTATAGATCTTGATGCCCAATATGTAAGCATCTTCACCGAGGTCTTTCACTGAAAAATTCTTATTCAAGTATCCTTTTATGCTATCCAAAAATTCTATATCATTTTCAATCAACAATATGTCATCCACATATAATATCAGGAATGCTATAGAGCTCCCACTCACTTTCTTGTAAATACAGGCTTCACCGTAAGTCTGTATAAAACCATATGCTTTGATCACATCATTAAAACATATATTCCAACTCCGAGATGCTTGCACCAGTCCATAGATGGATCGTCGGAGCTCGCACACCTTGTTAGCACCTTTAGGATTGACAAACCCTTCTGGTTGCATCATATACAACTCTTATTAGAGATATCCATTTAAGGAATGCAGTTTTGACATCCATTTGCCAGATTTCATAAAATGTGGCAATTGCTAACATGAATCGAACGGACTTAAGCATCGTAAGGTTAAGAAAGTCTCATCGTAGTCAACCCCTTGAACTTGTAGAAAACCTTTTGCGACAAGCCGAGCTTTGTAGACAATAACATTACCATCAGTGTCAGTCTTCTTCTTGAAGATCCATTTATTATCCATGGCTTGCCGATCATCGGGAAAATCCACCAAAGTCCACACTTTGTTCTTATACCTGGATCCTATCTCAGATTTCATGGCCTCAAGCCATCTATTGGAATCTGGGCTCATCATAGCTTCTTCAATGTTTGTAGGTTCGTCATGGTCAAGTAACATTACGTCCAGAACAGGATTGCCATACCACTATGGTGCGGATCATGCCCTGGTTGACCTACGAGGTTCTGTAGTAACTTGATGTGAAGTTTCATGATCATTATCATTAGCTTACTCTCTAGTTGGTGTAGGCATCACGGGAACGGATTTCTCAGATGAGCTACTTTCCAAATTGAGAGAAGGTACAATTACCTCATCAAGTTCTACTTTCCTCCCACTCACATCTTTCGAGAGAAACTCCTTCTCTAGAAAGGTTCCATTCTTGGCAACAAATATCTTGCCTTCGGATCTGTGGTAGAATGTGTACCCATTTGTTTCCTTAGGGTATCCTATGAATATGCACTTCACCGATTTGGGTTCGAGCTTATCAGGCTGAAGCCTTTTGACATAAGCATCGCATCCCCAAACTTTAAGAAATGACAGCTTAGGTTTATCGGCAAACCACAGTTCATACGGTGTCGTCTCAACGGATTTAGACGGTGCCTTATTTAATGTGAATACATCTATCTGTAATGGATAACCCCAAAATGATAGTGGTAAAGCGGTAAGAGACACCATAGATCGCACCATATCCAATAAAGTACGATTAAAACGTTCGGACACACCATTACACTGTGGTGTTCCAGGTGGCATGAGTTGTGAAACTATTCCACATTGTTTTAAATGAAGGTCAAACTCATAACTCAAATATTCGCTTCCGTGATCAGATCGTAGAAACTTTATATTCTTGTGACGATGATTCTCCACTTCACTCTGAAATTCTTTGAACTTTTCAAATGTTTCAGACTTGTGTTTCATTAAGTAGATATACCCATATCTGCTCAAATCATCTGTGAAGGTCAGAAAATAACGATAGCTGCCACGTGCCTCAACACTCATCAGACCGCATACATCGGTATGTATTATTTCCCATAAGTCATTGGCTCTCTCCATTGTTCCGGAGAACGGAGTTTCAGTCATCTTGCCCATGAGGCATGGTTCACAAGTATCAAATGATTCATAATCAAGTGATTCCAAAAGCCCATAAGCATGGAGTTTCTTCATGCGCTTTACACCAATATGACCTAAACTACAATGCCACAAGTATGTTGCACTATCAACTTTGCATCTTTTGGCATAAATATTATCAATATGTGTATCACTACGATCGAGATTCAATAAACCATTAACATTGGGTGTATGACCATAGAAGGTTTTATTCATGTAAACAGAATAAAAATTATTCTTTGTCTTAAATGAATAACTGTATTGCAATAAACACGATCCTATCTTGTTCATGCTCAACACAAACACCAAATAACATTTATTTAGGTTCAACACTAATCCCGAAAGTATAGGGAGTGTGCGATGATGATAATATCAATTTGGGAACCACTTCCAACACACCTGGTCACTTCACCCTCAACTAGTCTCCATTTATTCTGCAACTCCTGTTTCTAGTTACTAATCTTAGCAACCGAACATGTATCAAATACCCAGGGGCCACTATGAGCACTAGTAAGGTACACATCAATAACATGTATATCAAATATACCTTTGTTCACTTTGCCATCCTTCTTATCCGCCAAATATTTGGGATACTTCCGCTTCCAGTGATCATTTCCTTTGTAGTAGAAGCACTACGTTTCAGGTTTAGGTCTAGCTTTGGGCTTCTTCACGGGAGTGGCAACTTGCTTGCCATTCTTCTTGAAGTTCCCTTTCTTTCCCTTTGCCTTTTTTCTTGAAACTAGTGGTCTTGTGAATCATCAACACTTGATTCTCTTGATTTCTACCTTCGTCGATTTCAGTAACGAAGAGCTCAGGAATCATTTTCGTCATCCCTTGCGTATTATAGTTCATCATGAAGTTCCAGTAACTTGGTGATAGTGACTAGAGAACTCTGTCAATCACTATCTTATCTGGAAGATTAACTCCCACTTGATGCAAGCGATTGTAGTACCCAGACATTCTGAGCACACGCTCACTAGTTGAGCTATTCTCCTCCATCTTTTAGGCAAAGTACTTGTCAAAGGTCTCATACCTCTCGACACGGGCATGAGTCTGAAATACCAATTTTAGATCTTGGAACATCGAATATGCTCTGTGGCGTTCAAACATTTTTTAAGTCCCGGTTCTAAGCCGTAAAGCATGGTGCACTAAACTATCAAGTAGTCATCATATCGAGCTTGCCAAACGTTCATAACGTCTGCATCTGCTCCTGCAATAGGTTTGTCACCTAGCGGTGCATTAAGGACATAAATCTTCTGTGCAACAATAAGGATAATCCTCAAATCACGGAACCAGTCCACATCATTGCTACAATCATCTTTCAACTTAGTTTTCTCTAGGAACATATCAAAAAATAAACGGGGAGCTTCATCGCAGCAGCCAAGAACAGACCCTCGCGAGGCTGTTCTTCCTTGTATTGTTCATCATCAGCCCAAGAGGCAATCCACCACACCACACACTAGAGTAGGGTATTACACCACAATGGTGGCCTGAACCAGTATAAACTCTGTGTCTCTTGTGTTGTTCCTTTGATTACTTAGATCATAGCGAGGTGGTGAGGTGCAGGTAGGTAGTGGGCGAAATCTCCGCGCGCACCCCAGTGTTCGAATCTAGAGGGTCTGCCGAACCCGAAATCCGACATTTGGCGCGCCAGGTAGGGGTGCGCCGGAGCTTCTCCTTCCGCTGACCTACTTTCTGCCGACACCACAACTCGCGCTGCGATGAGCGGCGCGCCGTCCGCTCCGGTCGTTAGCGCTAGCGCGGGGGCCAGGGGGCTCCGAGCCTTGGTCCCAGCCTTGCGACAGGTGCGGTGGCCGGACAAGTTACCAGCGGCTTTAGTGGCCCCTTGGGAAGAGCTGCGCAACCTCTTCCTCGCCAGGCACGCTGCGCCGGCGCCCCCATCGTCGCGGCCCTCCTGGGCGGCTCGCAGGCGCCACCTTCGGGCTGCCTG
Source organism: Triticum dicoccoides (assembly GCF_002162155.2). Lineage (NCBI taxonomy): Eukaryota > Viridiplantae > Streptophyta > Magnoliopsida > Poales > Poaceae > Triticum > Triticum dicoccoides. Next base: position 509,877,260 of record NC_041393.1, on the reverse strand, counting down.
TCGGGAGTTGGGTACGACATATGCCAAAGGATGGCTTATCATGGTGGGAGCGAGTAGAATGTCGCCGGTGCCCGGAAGCGGGATGAGGCGAAGACATGCACGCCGGTGGAACTTACCCAGCTTCAGGGCTCTCCGAGGATATAACACCCCTACTGCTGCTCTGCGGGGTCTCTACATGGTCACTATGGCAAGGTGGGTACAATGGTGCTCCTGGAGCTGTTTCTGGAGGTAGGAGAGGGCAAGGCTAGCTCTCTCCTTCCTACGCTCTAAGGTCTAACGCTATCTGGGTCCGAACCCTTTGCATGGGCTTCCTGGGTGGTTTATATAGGCCTACACCCCAGGGGTACAATGGTAATCTGGCTGGGCGCGGGTCCCAGCCGTCTGTCTCTCAGGCCATCATCTTCTCCGCCGACTACTGGGGCCCGCCGACTGGCGGGCCCCGCGGACAGGCCTGATACTGTAGCGGTACTCCTGATGACGCTGGCTTGGTCATGTGGTCAGGCAACAGCGCCGCCGTCTGGCATGCGTTCACTGTCGCCATTCCCCATCTTGTCTGATGAATGGCGCGCGAGGCCCGTGGGAGGGGTCGGTCGACTCCAGGGGGCCGACTCCCACGGGTCCGTCTCCAGGGCGCTCGTGCCATCTTCTGTCTACCCGCTAACAGGCGGCCCCACCATCTTTGGGTCATACAGGCAGGCGTCGTGGGCACAGTGCGCCGCCCACTGTGGGTGAGGTCAAGGCAGGCACGGCAACAGTGCCGCGCCACGCCGGAGACCTTCAGCAATACGGCTTACTGTAGCCATGCCAGCCCCTTGTAAGCAGGGGGGCGGCCACGCCGTGGCCATACCCCGCCTCTCCTTTCAAGACGAGGGTAGAGTCGCGGGCCGACTTTCTATAGCCGGCCTCTCTAGAAATCGCCGGCCATGAGTCGGCTTATTTGGAGTCACCGTCCGGGACTCGGCTTATCTCGGAGTCGCCGTCTGGGACTCGGCTTATCTTGGAGTCGCCGTCTGGGACTCGGCATATCTTGGACTCGTCCCTGGGACTCGACATATCTTGGAGTCATCCCTGGGACTCGGCATGAGCGGCGCTACTTGTCCCAATGTCTTGAAAGGTTCTGGGGCTCGGGTTAGCCTACCCGTGGCCCATTACTCCGACAGTAGTCCCCGAAGCTGGTGAGGCTCCACGGATACTGCGTCGTGGGGCCTCAACAATTTCATTCTTCTAGGATTTCGCTTGCCGTCTTCCTTCGGGCCGACTGTCCGAAGTCGGATTCGCAGAGGGCCGTCTTGCTCCGTAGAGAGTTCGAAAGTCGTGGCAGGAGACCAGGCGGCGTGCCTGATACGCTTCCCCGCGGCCGCCCGCCGCGGTCCTATCGCGCGGCGCCATGCGGCGAGGATAGTCTGCCTACCCATGCGCGCGATGGGACGGGCTGTCAGGCGGGGCCCGCCACTACCGCGCCTCGGCACGTGAACGGATCCGTTGTGGCCGTGCGGATGGTTGGGTTTCCCACATCGTTACTGCGCGCAGTAACTTCGTTGGGTAAATCGTGGGGGGGGGCGCGGGGTCCTGCGCGCAGTTAATCCCACACCCACCCCATCGGCTTCTCAGCCCTCAAGGCTATAAGTAGGCGGGGGGAGTGGAGCGGCAAAGCACGCGTGCCCATATTCCCTGCTCCTCCGCCTCCTCTTGCCTCCTTTCCTTCTTCTTGCCTCCGTCGAGCAGAAACACACCGCACCAACAGCGATGAGCTCTTCCTCCATCGCCGCGGCTTCCACCGTGCGCTCCGGCGTGTGGGACAGCTCGAAGGTGGATGATGACCTCATCGAGTTCCTCCGCAAGACGCGTCGCCTCCCCGACACAGACCTCGTGCGCGCCCGCGCCCCGCCGGAGAGGGAGATATCGCCGGCGCCGGAGGAGGGCGAGCGGGTCATCTTCCGCTCGCACCTCATGCGCGGCCTGGGGCTGCCGGCGAGCGGCTTCTTCCGTTCCTTCCTGGAGTTCCACGGGCTCCAGCCGCACCACCTCACCCCAAACACGGTGGTGTTGCTGGCTGCCTTCGCCACCCTGTGCGAAGGCTTCCTTGGCGTCCTCCCCACCATCGAGCTATGGGGAGAATTCTTCTCGTCCAAGCTCGGCACGCACGTCGCCGGTGTGCCGGCTCAATGCGGCGCCTTCATCGCGATGCGGCGATCGACGGCCGACAATCCGTTTCCCTCCATCCCACTAATCAAGTCGGTGAAGATGTGGCAGCGGTCGTACTTCTACATGAAGAACGTTGCCTCCAACGGGGACTGGGTCAATCTGCCGCCTTATGAAGCCGGCGCACCGGCTGGGAGGCTCCCCAGCTGGTCTCATCGAGCCAAGACGCTGACTCCAGCCGGGGCCGTCGCCGTGGCGCGGCTCCGAGTTCTGACGCAGTCGGAGGGCCTCATTGGGACCGACTTGCTGGCCGCCTTTGTGTTGCGCCGAGTCCTCCCTCTTCAAGGCCGGCCTCATCTGATCAGTCAGATGAGCGACCACCGGGACCCGAGTCGGATGTGCACCAGGGAAATGCCCCGCGCAGAGGTGGTAAACATGGTGAACCACATCGCGAACTGCGAGCTCGGGGAGGACTGGCAGTTCGGCAAGGAGCCGTACTCGCGCGCCAACCCCCCTCCAGTGGTAAGTCGCATCTCTTTATTGCTTTGTCTTCTTTATAGCCGAATCTGACTTCTGATTTTCATCGGTTTCTCTGAATTAGAGCCCCCTCATTCAGCCCACAGCCGGTGTCGCGAGACCGCCGGCGAGTTCGTCCCCGACCGAGCAGAGAGCAACGTTGACGACCCCGACTTGGGGGCGGCGGCGATGGAAGCCGACGCTGAAGGCAGGGGAGGAGGAGCGGGAAGCGGCCTCAGGCCCTCGGCCACCTTCGTCGACTGGCCTGAAGACGACGCCGAAGAGGAAGTCGTCCCGCGCCACCAGCCAAGGGTCGGCCCATCGGGCGCGGGTTCCTCCGCCGGCCTGGCCGGCCAAGGCGGCTTGAAGAGGCGCCAGACTGGGCCGAGTTCATTCGGCGGCAAGCCGAAGAAGCTCAAGGGGGCGGCCGCCGCGACCAAACGGGAGGAGGTAGCCGCGAGGGCCAACCACTTCCGCAAGGAAGTGAAGAGGCCGCCACTGGTCTCTGCGTAAGTCTTTCTGCCTTCGCCTTATTTTTCCATTGGCGAGTTCTGTCCGAGTCCTTTATACTTCCTCCTTGCTGCAGGGCTCCTCTTACTCTTGAGAGAGTCGTCGCCCCCTCCGTCATGGGGTCGGCGGAGACGTCCGCCAACACTCGGCGGGTTGACCCTGCCACCGACCTCCAGGAGGCGACGGAGCGAAACGCGCGGGAGAAGCGCGACGAGGTGGAGGCCGACCGCCTGGAGAAAGCGGAGGCTGAGAAGGCCGCGGTCTCTGCCCAGAAAAAACTAGAAGAGGCCGAAGCCGCCGTTGCAGCAAGGCGGCAAGCCGAGGAGGCCGCTCACCGCCAATCGGCGTTGCTCGTCATCCTGCTGTCCTCGGCGCCGCCGCCCCCGGAGTTTACGGGGCAGACTGGAGAAGCCGGCGCCGGGAACCCCGTCGTGGAGAAGGAAAGTCGCGAGGCCTCCATGTCGGACACGCTCGTGCCGCCACCGCCGCCTCCGCCGCCGTCTGGGAGAGCGCGTGGCAAACAGCCGGCGGGCCCGCCGGTGCCGCCGACCGCGGACGAGTCCAAGGCGAGGCTGCTCCTCCAAGTTGGCTCGCCAGTGCGCCGCCGCCTCGAGAGGGCGACTTCGGCGCCGCGACCCGTTGAGACCGGCGCTGCCAGCTCGTCTATCCCAGACGCCGAGGCGACGAGTGCCGCGCCCGTTGGGTGGTTGCGTGGAGGCAGCACAGGTCTGCTAAACCAGGCGCTTCTGGACGTCCAGGCAAAGCTGCGAGCTGAGGGCAACACCCTCCAGAACTGCACCAGGGTGCATCTGGCATGGCGAACGGCCATCCGAGTACGCCTTCTTCTTTTTGATTCTTGTTTTTCTTGTTCTTCTTTGTGGGGGCGCGCTAGCGCACCCACTGGGTGTAGTCCCCGAGTTTCGGGCCGACTGCTAAGCAGGCGGCTCGGAACTCCCTCTGGCGAGTTCTAAATATTTAACTTTGTCTGAAATGCTTATTGCGGGATTATCACAACCTCCGTGCTACCGCCTTCAACCGCAATGTTGAGGAGCTAGGCAGGCGGACTGCCGACTTGTCAGAGAGCCAGAGTGAGTCCTTCTTTTTCGCGGGGGCGCGCTGGCGCACCCATGGGCTGTAGTCCCCGAGATTCGGGCCGACTGCTGAGCAGTCGGGCCGGATCTTCTCAGCGACTTTCTTTGTTGATGATTTATCGTCTTTCCTCTTTTTTCTTCTACAAAGGCCAACGCCACTCTTCAGCAGCAGCTGGGCGAGGCCAACACAACCTTGCGCGCCAAGGAGGAGTGCAGCAAACTTGCCACAGAGCGCGACCTGCTGGCTGTGCAGCTGGCCGAGGAGAAGGAGCTGCTCAAGAAGGCGCAGGACGAGGCCAAGAAGAAGGAGGCCGCTCTCCTGGCCGAGTTCGAGAGCGAGCGCTCCTCCTGGACTGACAAGGAGGCGATGCTGACCTCCGGCTTCCATGAGATCGAGGATATCGTCGATGGTGAGTTTCTTTTCTTCCTTTCTTTCTTCGAGCTTCCGACTATAGGTCGGGCCGATTTCTGATTTTTTCGACTCACTTCTTTTTTTTCTTGGCAGACTTCTTCCCTGGCCACTCGCAGGTAGTCACTCAGGCCATCGAGGTTGATCGCGAGGTGCGGAGGGCAAGCGGCGCGGAGATCGCCGCTAACGCCCCCCAGACCGTCGACAAGCAGCTTCTGAGCATCGAGGCCCGTCTTCGTCCGTCCCATCGACTAATGCGCCGGCTTCAGCGTGCCGGCGCCCAGGCGGTTGCCACTCTGTGGCCAGACATGCCGGCCCTGCGCACCGCCAGTCAGACCGCCGACTGGCTGGAGGTCGCAGCTGGCCGTCTTGAAGCTTGGAAGGGTTCCTTGGCCCGGGCCGGAGCGCGCCGGGCCTTGGAATTCGTCAAGGCGTGGTATCCAGGGATGGACCTGGACCGGCTGGCCGCATTCCGGTCAGAGGCCCAGGCAGAGCTGGTGGCAGTGGAGGATGCCCTTGTCGAGCGTGCGGCGGCGATTGCCGACTACACGGACACAAGTGTCTTCGTCCCCGAGCGGGCTGCAGGCGGCGAGGAGGTGCCGCCAGAGTGGTTCGGGATGAACCCGGACTTCGGCGAGGACTCGGCGGAGGTGATTGACTCCAGCACCAAGGAGGAAGGCGAGGCGGAGGACGAAGGCGAGACGGAGACGCCAGAAGTCGGAGCGGGCGACCAGCCTCAGCTCGACCGCGCCTCCAGCAACGAGCCGCATCCGACCGGGCCGGCTGCTGCCGGTGGCGATCAAGCCGAGACTGCCCAGTCGGCCGCCCCGGTGCCTGACACCGCCATCTTCTCCGACCCTCCGAACCCGTCTGCTGCTCCCTAGGCTGCCTTCTGGCTTTATTTTGTCTGCTCTAGAAAGTCTTTAAGGAACTTGTTAATTTGCACAATTCCACCCGCGGGCTGTAATTTGAACTTCTGTTCGAAGATTCAGCCGAGGGCCTATGCTATGTAAATATTAATCCGAGTTCTATCTTTCCTTGCTCATTGCTCTTTAGGCTTTTCCCTTTGCCGCCTTCCTTTAGTCGCTGCCTTGCTAGTCAGACAACCGCTTTGCGGACTGTCGCTGGATCAAATGCTTGGCTACTTTGGGAAGGCAAGTACTCGGCCATTTTAGAGTCTCTTTATCAAGTTGGATAGAAGGCGGCAAGCCGACTACTAAAGAGTCGGTTGTCCTTAATAGAGGCTAGTAGAAAGCGGCAAGCCGACTACTCATGAGTCGGCTTTTGCTTCAGAGATGCTGGAGGCTGTCTTACGCTATGTTCATGCTTTAGGTCCTTAGCCATTTTTCGTGTGGGTGCCCGTTCTTCCTCACTCCTGCCCCCCAAACAGTCGCTCTGCGAGCTGCGGCTTTGTCAGGAGACGGATTAGGCACCGCACACTACTTGTCTGACTACGGGAAGCACCTCATAGCGCGAGGCGGTGAGTCCCCGGGCCAACTAGTCGGGCCCGGTGCCAAGCGGCATTAACAAATAGTAATATACTCGAAGGCATAATTCTTATCATACAGATAACAAAGGAAGGCAGTCCCCGAGCTCGTCTCGGGGGGCCCAAAGTCTTGGTACTTTAATACAAAGGGTAGCGTGATACATACTGCTTCAACTGTAAAATCTTCGGAGAAGATTTGCATTCCACGGGCGTTCTGTCTCTTTGCCGGAGTCTTTCCTTTTGCATGCTCGGGGCTTCTGAGCATCAATCAGGTAGTAGGAGTCGTTTCCTAGCACCTTGTTGACAATGAAGGGGCCCTCCCAAGGTGCCGACAGCTTGTGCTGGGCGGCTATTCGCTGGATCAGTCGGAGCACAAGGTCGCCCTCTTGGAAAGATCTTGGCCTGACCTTCATGTTGTAGTATCGGCGCAGACTCTGTTAGTAGTTGCTGGACCGGCTGAGTGACAACAACCGGCCCTCTTCCAGCAGATCGACACCGTCTTGACGTGCTTCTTCTGCTTCTTCCTTGATGTACATGGTGACTCGCAGGGAGTCAAACTCTATGTCCGTCGGGATGATGGCTTCGGCACCGTAGACGAGGAAGAAGGGTGTGAAGCCGCTTGACTTGTTTGGAGTCATGCGCAGACTCCAGAGGACGGTCGGCAGCTCCTCAAGCCAGCAGCCTGCCGATCGCTCCAACGGCTCGACCAGTCGAGGCTTGATGCCAGATAAGATGAGGCCGTTTGCTCGCTCCACTTGGCCGTTTGACTGCGGATGGGCAATAGACGCTAAGTCCAGTCGGATGCCCTGCGTCGCGCAGAAACAGGCCAAGGCGCCTTTGGCCAAATTTGTGCCATTGTTGGTGATGATGCTGTGTGGGATGCCGTACCGAGTCGTGATGTCGGCAATGAAAGTCACTGCAGTTGGACCATTCAACTTCTTGATGGGTTTCACTTCTATCCACTTGGTGAACTTGTCCACTGCGACAAGTAGATGAGTCAAGCCACCTCGTGCCATCTTGAATGGTCCCACCATGTCCAGGCCCAAACTGCAAAGGGCCAGGCGATGGGGATGGTCTTGAGTGCAGAAGCTGGCTGAAGTGGCTTGGAATGGAACATCTGGCACCCCTTGCATTTTTGGACTAATTCCTTGGCCTCTTCTAGGGCAGTCGGCCAGAAAAAACCATGCCGGAAGGTTTTGGCGACGAGTGCTCTTGAGGCCGCATGGTGACCGCACTCGCCTTCATGGACGTCTCTAAGAATTGCTTGGCCTTGTTCTGCCTCGACGCAGCATTGGTAGATGCCAGTGATGCTGCGCCTGACCAGCTCTCTGTTGACTATGGTGTAAGCTGCTGCTCGATGTTGCACCTGCCGAGCCAAGATTTCATCAGTTGGTAGCTCTCCGTTTACTAGGAACTTGAGGATGGGCTGGGCCCATGAGGGTGCTGCTATTTCTTCAACTTCCAGTAGTGCGACTTGGACAAGGGCGGCTGGGCTGGGAGGCGGCGGGTTGGAGTCCGCAGCCGCTTGCTGACTTGACGAAGTCCCCGGGCCATCTGGAGCAGTCCCTGGGCCGAGTTCTGGAGTCTTTGGCCTGGTCGCCACAGTCCCCGGGCCGGGTTCTGAAGTCCCCGGGCCAGCTTTCACTGTGGCTTTCTTGGAGTCGGATCCGACTTCTTCGGGTGGAGCCGACACAAAGATTGAGTCTGATTCTGGTGACGGCTTGATAGACGGCTTGAGGAGGCGCCGAAGGGCGATGCCGGATGGTATTGCTTGGCGGGTGGAGCCGATTCGTGCCAAGGCGTCTGCTTGGTCGTTGTCGTTCCTTGGCACGTGGAGGAACTCGCACCCCTCGAAGTATCCGCTGAGTTGCCGCACAAGGAAGCGGTAGCTCGCCATGTTTGCGTCCTTGGCGTCCCAATCGCCAGATGATTGCTGGACCACCAAGTCAGAGTCGCCATAACACAGGATCTGGCGAATGCCGAGTTCTTTGGCAAGCCGGAGCCCGTGGATGCGCGCCTCGTATTCGGCCATGTTGTTGGAGGCGGCGAAATGGTTCTGCAGCGCATATCTGAGCTTGTCACCCTTGGGGGAAGTGAGGACGACGCCGGCTCCCAGGCCGGTGCGCATCTTGGATCCATCGAAGTGCATCCGCCAATGGGTGGAGTCGGGCGCTGGTGGCAGATACTGGGTCTCGGCCCAATCGACGAGGAAGTCGGCCAGCGCTTGCGACTTGATGGCGGTGCGGGGCTCGTAGTAGATGGTGTAGGGAGCCAGGTCAATGGCCCATTTGGCCACTCGGCTAGAAGCATCTCGGCTTCCGATGATCTCGGCTAGTGGGGTTGTGCAGACCACAGCGATTGGATGCTCCTGGAAGTAAGGCTTCAATTTCTTGGCGGCAAAATGCACGCCGTAGCACATCTTCTTGTAGTGGGGGTAGTTCTGCTTGGAAGCCGACAGTACCTCGCTCAGGTAATATATCGGTCTATGGACAGGTAGCGCCTTGCCTTCCTCCTTGCGCTCGACTACAATGACTGTGTTGACTACCCGGCTGGTGGAGGCAATGTATAGGAGCATGGGCTCTTTGGGAGTCGGAGCCGCCAGCACAGGGGGGTAGTCAACATTTTCTTCAGTTGGAGAAAGGCCTCGTCTGCCTTGGGAGTCCATTCAAAAAAGGTTGTCTTCTTCATGAGCTGATACAAGGGAAGAGCCTTCTCGCCCAGCCGACTGATGAATCGGCTGATGGACGCCAAACAGCCGGTGAACTTCTGCACATCTAACAGTCATCTGGGTGCTTCCATCCTCTCGATGGCCTTGATCTTCACAGGATTGCACTCTATGCCACGTTCAGAGACCAGGAAACCAAGGAGTTGGCCGACTGGTACTCCGAAGACGCACTTCTCGGGGTTAAGCTTGATCTGGAATCGGTGCAGGTTCTCAAAGGTTTCCTTGAGGTCTTCCAACAAAGTTCCACGTTTTTCCGTCTTCACCACCATGTCATCCACGTAGACGTGAGCATTTCTGTCGAGTTTCTTGAGGAGGCACTTCTGCATGCAACGCTGAAAGGTGGCGCCGGCATTCCTCAGGCCGAACCTCATGGTCAGGTAGCAGAAGGCACCAAACAGCATGATGAAGGCGGTCTTCAGTCGGTCAGCCGGGTTCAGCTTGATCTGGTGATATCCAGAATATGCATCCAAAAAACTCAACAGCTCGCATCCTGCTGTGGAGTCTATCACCTGATCAATTCTTGGCAGAGCAAATGGGTCCTTGGGACAGGCTTTATTGAGGCTTGTGTATTCAATACACATCTGCCACTGCTTGTTCTTCTTTAGCACCAGCACTGGGTTTGCTAGCCACTCTGGAAAAAACACTTCCATAATGATGTCGGCCGCCAGGAGCCGGGCTATCTCTTCTCCAACAACTCTCCTCTTCTCCTCTGACAGGAGGCGCAAGGGCTGCCTGACGGGCTTCACATCAGATCGGACATGTAATTTGTGCTCGGCGAATTCCGTCGGTACACCAGGCATGTCTTTAGGGGACCATGCGAAGATGTCTCGATTCTCACGGAGGAAATCGACGAGCTCGCCTTCCTATTTGCTATCAAGGTTTGTTCCCATGACAGCGTATCTCTCTGGGTGCTCCGGGTCCAAAGGTATCTTCTTCGTTTCTCTGGCCGGCTTGAATGATCCTTCTGCTTCCGACTCCTTGGGGTCGGGCAACATCTCGGGCTGCTTGCCGGCCATCGCCACAACCCGATCGAGAAGCCGCTTCTCAGCCGCGATCACCAAGGACTCGGCCAGCCGACTGCTTTCGGCCGCGCAAGCGGACGACTTTCTGTAGTCGGCGGCCACAGTTAGAATTCCCTTGGAACTCGGCATCTTCATCTTGAGGTAGGCATAGTGGGGGACTGCCATGAACTTGGCCAAAGCTGGTCGGCCAAGCAACGCATGGTACGGGCTTTCAAGGTCCACCACTTCAAACCAAATTGGCTCTCGGCGGAAATGATCTTTGTCCCCAAAGAGGACGTCTATCAGGATCTTGCCGATTGGTGAGAAGGAAAGGCCAGGAACAATGTCGTGGAACACAGTCCGGCTGCTCTGAAGCTGTCTTCGCTTGATTCCTAACTTCTCCATCGTATCCTTGTACAGGATGTTGATACTGCTGCCTCCGTCTATCAGCACTCGCGAGAAGCGAGCGGCCCGCCTATCTGTGGGGAGTGTGGCACCTAAGACAAGGGCGTAGGAGCCTAGATTCGGCATCACCTCTGGGTGATCAGCTCTGCTCCAACTGATAGGCCTTTCGGACCAATGCATGAACTCTGGAGTACTTGATGCGACTGCGTTCACCTCTTGTTGCTGCTGGCGCCTGCTGCATCGATCGTCAGGCACACTGGTGAACACCACATAGGCTCCGTGTTCGTCTGGGAACTCGTCTTGTATCGCACCGACTGGCCTAACAGCCGGCTGCTGGGGCGGCTGTGGTGGAGGCGGCCCAGCGGGCGGGGGAGGGAGTAGGCTGTCTCCCTTGGCGATTCTTGTCAGCCAGTGGCATTTCCGGGTGGTGTGGTTTGACGGCTTCGCGCCGCTGTGGAACTTGCAGGGGACATCCAGGGTCTGCTCGTAGGAGAAGGCCGGCAACCAGTTGGACTTGCCGCCCTTCTGCCGCTTTGCCGGAGGCGGCCCTTTCGGCTGTTGGTCTTCGACTGTCGCCACTTGTTGGCTGTTGGAAGCCGGCTGCGGGGCCTTGCGCTTGTGGTCGTTCTGCTGTTGCCGTCGGCTGGTGTCCCCAGCCGGAGTTCTTGGAGCCTGAGGGGCAACTTTGCCAGTCGCGCTGACTTGAATCTCCGCCTTCATGGAGGAGTCGGCCGTGGCGTACTTGTCTGTTGTGATCAACAGTTCATCGAGGGTCTCCGTCTTGTCGCAGAGAAGCTTGTGCTTGAGGAGGGTGCCTTCTCTGCACCTGGCAGTAAAGTACTCGATAGCCTGCACCTCGTGCATGCCCTCACAGGAGTTCTGGAGCTCGCCCCAGCGCGTGAGGTAGTCGCGAGTGGACTCGTCGGGGCATTGCACGCACATGGAGAGTTGGCGAAGCTTGAGAGGTCGCTTGTATGTGCTCGTGAAGTTGCGGACGAAGGCCTCGGTGAAGTCGACCCAGCTATTGATGCTGCGAGGCTTTAGACTGTTCAACCATGTCCCGTACGTGCCCTGGAGCATGAGCGGGACATATCTTACGGCAACACGCTTGTTGCCGTTTGCTATATTGACGGCTGTGGAGTAGTCAATCAGCCAGTCCTCCGGCTTCACGGTGCCGGTGTATTTGGGCGTGTCTCGGGGGAGCGTGAATCCTTTGGGGAAGGGCTCACCTCGGATGCGAGGTCCAAAACAGGGGGGACCCAGCTCGTCTTCTTCTTCCAGCGCCAAGGATCGGTGGAGTCGGTCAATCCGGTGGCGGGCATCGTTCTCTCCGACTCCCTCTCGGCGCCTGAGGCGGTCGCAGAGAGTCGGATGCTCTACGGGCGGCGGGGAGACTCGCCTTTCTCCGCGAGGAGGGGGAGGCAGATAGTCGTCCCGCCGTTCCACCGCTTTCGGGCGGCCGTCTTGGTCGCGCTCGATGGTGATGCGAGTCCGACTGTGGCTGGCAGCCGGCTCCTTGTCCTTCTTTCTGCGGGCCCTGCCAGTCGGCGTCCGAGACGTCGCGCCTTGGTCTCGGCGGGGTGGCGGCTCATCATTTTGTCGTCGCGGCGCCTCCGTGCGGCAGCTGGCTTCGTTCTGCGCGACAGCCGCGTCGAGGAGCTGCTGAACTCGCTCCGTCATCATGCGACGCTCTTCGCCCTCGAAGTTGTCGAGCTCGTCTGCCGCCGCCTGGGCGGCGCAGATGTTCTCCGCGGGCGTGGCATACACAGGGCGATCGGCCCCGAACAAGTTGGCGATTGCCGCGCTGCTTTGTCGGACCGCGCCTAGGCGGCTAGGCCCAACCGGAGTAGGCGAGCCGCCCACGGCGCGATCCATCTTCCGCCGGTAGGCTTCTGAGAAGCGCCTCATGCTTGCCAACTTCCTTGCGCCCTCGATGAGCTGAAGGCGGCGTGCCTCCAGCATCTCGGCGTCAGCGTCTCCCGGCATCGGCGCGGTTAGGTCTCGTAGGGCCGCGTCGAGTGGGTCATGAGCTCCCTCACCGTAATGCTCGCCATGATCGAGGATGAGAACCTCCGTGACGGTGCTTCCGCTGCTCCCCGCGCAAGGGAGCGGCTCGTCGTAGACCACCATGTTGGTGGGAAACGCGTCGAGCGACGCGGTGTCGGAGTCGACCAGCATCGGGTCGGTGGATCCTATGGACTCCAGGTCCACGGCAGGCTCGCCGGCGACGTGGAGTTGGTCGAGGAGACCCGCGAGGAGGCTCTCGGGGCCGCTCGTGCCTGCGTCGAACGCATGCTCGTCGGAGAGTTGAACCTCACCGATAAGCTCGGCGAGGCAGCTGGCCGCGCAGGCGATCTCTGCGCCGTATAGTGCATCGGCGCAGGCTCCATCTGGCGTGCCGGGCTAGCTGCGCTCGCCAGGGAGGAAAAGGGTTCCCGTCCAGAGCAGGTCTCCGGACGACGGTGCACCTCGCCCCACGGTGGGCGCCAAATGTCGGGGGTTGGGTACGACATATGCCAAAGGATGGCTTATCATGGTGGGAGTGAGTAGAACGTCGCCGACGCCCGGAAGCGGGATGAGGCGAAGACATGCATGCCGGCGGAACTTACCCAGCTTCAGGGCTCTTCGAGTAGATAACACCCCTACTGCTGCTCTGCGGGGTCTCCGCATGGTCACTATGGCAAGGTGGGTACAATGGTGCTCCTGGAGCTGTTTCTGGAGGTAGGAGAGGGCAAGGCTAGCTCTCTCCTTCCTACGCTCTAAGGTCTAATGCTATCTAGGTCTGAACCCTTTGCATGGGCTTCCTGGGGGGTTTATATAGGCCTATCCCCCAGGGGTACAATGGTAATCCGGCTGGGCGCGGGTCCCAGCCGTCTGTCTCTCAGGCCGTCGTCTTCTCCGCCGACTACTGGGGCCCACTGACTGGCGGGCCCCGCGGACAGGCATGATACTGTAGCGGTACTCCTGATGACGCTGGCTTGGTCATGTGGTCATGGCAACAGCGCCGCCGTCTGGCGTGCGTTCACTGTCGCCATTCCCCATCTTGTCTGATTAATGGTGCACGGGGCCCGTGGGAGGGGTCGGCCGACTCCAGGGGGCCGACTCCCACGGGTCCGTCTCCAGGGCGCTCGTGTCGTCTTCTGTCTACCCGCTGACAGGCGGCCCTGCCGTCTTTGGCTCGTACAGGCAGGCGTCGTGGGCACAGTGCGCCGCCCACTATGGCTGAAGTCAGGGCGGGCATGGCAACAGTGCCGTGCCACGCCAAAGACCTTCAGTGATACGGCTTACTATAGCCATGCCAGCCCCTTGTAAGCAGGGGGGACGGCCATGCCGTGGCCGTACCCCGCCTCGCCTTTCGAGACGAGGGTGGAGTCGCGGGCCGACTTTCTATAGCCGGCCTCTCTGGAAATCGCCGGCCATGAGTCGGCTTATTTGGAGTCACCGTCCGGGACTCGGCTTATCTCAGAGTCGCCGTCTTGGACTTGGCTTATCTTGGAGTCGCCGTCTGGGACTCGGCATATCTTGGAGTCGTCCCTGGGACTCGGCATATCTTGGAGTCGTCCCTGGGACTCGGCATGAGCGGCGCTACTTGTCCCAATGTCTTGAAAGATTCTGGGGCTCGGGTTAGCCTACCCGTGGCCCATTACTCCGACACCACCCCGTCAAGCCATTCATCCGCCAGGTCGGCGCCGCCTCCACGCGGCAGGGGGCTCCCTCACGTCGGTCGGCGCCCAAGGCCGATCTGGCCTTCAGCTCGAAGGACCACCCCCCCAACTCGGCCTGCTCGGGTGTGCTCCTGATGCTGTGCACCCCCACCATCTGCCAGGTGGCCGTCACCAGGACTCTCATCGACGGCGGCTCGGGCCTCAACGTGCTCTCGATTGAAGCCTTCAGCCTCCTCCACATAACACCGGAGCGGCTTCGGCCCAGTCGGCCCTTCTTGGGCATCGGGGGCAGGTCCTCCAGCTCCCAGGGGCAGATCCGTCTCTCGGTAACCTTCGGCACTTACGAAAACTTCCGCACAGAGCTAATCGACTTCGACATCGCCCCCATCGGCCTCCCATACAACGCCATCCTCGGCTACCCGGCGCTGGCCCGATTCATGGCTGCGACTCACCCGGCGTATAACCTCATGAAAATGCCAGGGAGCAGCGGCGTCCTCACCATGTGCGGAGACACCGGGGATGCGTTGCAAGTGCTCAAGCTCGCCTTCAAGGCGGCGGCGGCGGTGCAGCCTGCCGACTCGGACGCCCCTGAGCCCAAGGGGGCTGCGCCGGCCAAGAAGAAGCAGTTGTTCACCCAAGACAAGGAAGAAACCAAGCAGATGCTGGTTGACGAGGATGGATCCACTGACGCCACCTTCACCATAGGCGCCAACCTCGAGCCCGAGTAGGAGGAGGCCCTGGTCAAGTTCCTGCGCGCGAACAAGAAGGTATTCGCATGGGAGCCCGATCAGCTGGCGGGGATCCCTAGAGGCGTAATCGAGCACCACCTCAATGTGTGCCCCAATGTCCGACCCGTGAAGCAAAAAGCAAGGCGGCAGTCCACGGAAAAGCAGGCTTTCATCGTCCAAGAGACCCGCAAGTTGGAAGCTGCAGGGGTCATTCGTGAGGTCCGAATTCCGGATTGGTCGGCCAAGCCAGTCGTTGTGCCGAAGAAAGGGGGGAAGGAACGTATGTGTGTCGACTTCACCAACCTCAACAAAGCTTGCCCGCAAGATCCGTTTCCGCTCCCCCGCATCGATCAGATCGTCGACTCCACCGCCGAATGTGACCTATTGTGTTTCTTGGATGCCTTCTCTGGGTATCACCAGATCAAGATGGCGGTAGAAGATGTGGAAAAAACGGCCTTTCTAACCCCGTGTGGGGTGTACTGCTACACAAGCATGTCGTTCGGGTTGTGCAATGCGGGGGCGACCTTTCAGTGGCTGATGCACATCACCTTGGGCCCGCAGCTCGGGAAGAACGTTGAGGCTTACGTCGATGATATTGTGGTGAAGTCTCGCGAGGCCAAGACCCTGATACAAGACCTGGAGGAAACCTTCACGAGCCTCGACGCCGTGAGCCTGCGGCTCAACCTAGAGAAGTGTGTGTTCGGGGTCCCCTCAGGCAAGTTCTTGGGCTTCCTCATGTCCCACCGAGGCATCGAGGCTAACCCAGAAAAGGTCAAGGCGGTTGAGGACATGAGCCCGCCAAAGACCCTCTGAGAAATGCAGAAGCTCACTGGGCGCATGACAGCACTAGGACGCTTCATCTCCAAGTTGGTGGAGCGAGTGCTGCCTTTCTTCCAGCTGATGAAGAAAAAGGGGCCCTTTGAATGGACTGAAGAGGCCAACAAGGCGTTCCAAGACCTCAAGAGGTACCTAACCAGCCCTCCGGTATTGGTGGCCCCGCGCCCTCAGGAACCCCTGGTGCTCTACCTTGCAGCCACTCCCTACTCCGCCAGCGCAGCCCTGGTGGCGGTTAGGAAGGAGCGTCAGAACAAAGCCACAACATCTGCCCGGGTCGATGCGAAGTGTGAACAGGGAAGACCCGCAGAGACCACTGCCACAGCCAAGGAGGATCAGCCACCGCTGGGGGACACGCTCGAGACAGCGGAGACCCCTTCCCTTAGCGACCAGCCGCTGGGGGCTCCCCTGTCTCAGGAGGCGCCACGGTCTCCGGAGGGTGCCATCGACACCAGCGTTCCCAACCTCGTTGAACATCCTGTGTACTTCATCAGCACAGTGTTGCGGGACGCAAGGGCGCGGTACCCCATGCCTCAGAAACTTCTCCTCGTGCTATTGGTGGCCTCGCGCAAGCTGCGACATTATTTTCCGGGCCACCCCATCAAGGTTGTCTCAGCGTACCCTTTGGAAAGGGTGCTCCGGATCCCCAACTCAGCTGGAAGAGTCGCTGAGTGGAACATTGAACTGCAAGCGTTTCCGCTCGAATTCAGCTCAACCAGAGTCATCAAGGGGGCCGCCTTGGCAGATTTCGTGGCAGAGTGGACGGAGGCGCCGGGCCTCAAGGCTGATGACGATCGATCCCTCTCCCAGGGAAGCGAGGCGCCGGACGGTTGGGTCATGTACTTCGACGGGGAGTTCTCCAGGCACGGCGCAGGGGCTGGTGTAGGGCTTATATCTCCTACCCAAGACAAGCTCTACTACGCTGTGCATCTCTGTTTCCAGCACGGAGAAAAGGTCTCCAACAACATAGCAGAATATGAAGGCCTGATGGCAGGCCTGAAGGCCGCGGTCGCCCTCGGAGTAAAGCGTCTTACCATCAAGGGTGATTCACAACTCCTCGTCAACTTCTCCAACAAAGTATACGAGCCGAGGGATGAGCACATGGAAGCCTACCTTGCGGAGGTCCGCAGGATGGAGAAGCAGTTCTGGGGCTAGAGTTACAGCACGTGCCCCGTGGCACCAATCAGGAGGCCGACGACATCGCCAAACGAGCATCCAGGCGACTACCTCGGGAGCCTGGCATCTTCAAAGAGCGGCTCTTCAAGCCCTCGGCCATGCCATCACTATCAAGCGCGGTGCAGCCTCAGGAGGAGCTCCCCGGGCCGCCAGCCTCGGGAGCTCCGGTCTGTGGCCCGGCCTCAGGGGCGCATCTGCTTTTGACGATGGAGCCTCGGGAGGGGTGCTGGATCACGGAGCTCCGGAGCTATCTGACGCAATGGACCTTGCCAGAGAAGGAGGAGGAAGCAGAGCGCGTGGCGCAGCAGGCCACAGCATACTGCATCAGGGATGGAGAGCTCTACCGAAGGCGACCGAATGATGTGTCCCTGCGCTACATCTCCAGGGAGCAAGGGAAGGAACTGCTGGCGGATATACACGGTGGAGACTGTGGGCATCATTCGTCGTCGCGGAACCTCGTTGGCAAGGCGTTCCGCAATGGATTCTATTGGCCCACTACGCTCAATGATGCCGTCGAACTGGTAAAGGCTTGCGAGGCCTGCCAATTCCACGCCAAGCAGATCCATCATCCGGCTGGAGATCTGCAAACTATACCTCTCTTATGGCCATTCGCAGTCTGGGGGCTGGATATCCTGGGCCCATTTCCTCGAGCGCCAGGGGGCTACCGCTACCTCTACGTCGCCATGGACAAGTTCACTAAGTGGGATGAAGTGGAAGCCGTCTGCACCATCCCCGCAAGTTCTGCGGTCAAGTTCATCAAGGGCGTCGTGAGCCGGTTCAGGGTGCCGAACCGCATCATCATCGACAACGGTTCGTAGTTCACCAGTAACCTCTTCAAACCATACTGTGCTAACCTTGGGATGCAGATATGCTACGCTTCAGTGGCGCACCCCCGGAGCAACGGTCAGGCCGAGCGGGCCAACGCTGAGGTCCTGAGAGGCCTCAAGACCAGGACATTCAAGAAGAAGTTGGAGGCCTGCGGCCGAGGTTGGTACGACGAGCTTCAGGCCGTGTTGTGGTCCATCCGCACGACCGCGACCAAGTCAACTGGCGAGACCCCATTCTTCCTGGTCTATAGAGCTGAAGCGGTCCTCCCTCATGAGGTCAGATGTCGCTCCGCACGGGTCCTGGCGTTCAACGAGGCGCAGCAGGACGCCATGCGGGGGACGGACCTCATGCTGGGGGAGGAGCGTCGACAGGAAGCCGCGCTCCGAGCGGCAAGATACCAGCAAGCGCTGCGGCGATACAATTGCCGCAACATCCGCCCCAGGACTCTCGAGGTAGGGGACCTCATGCTCAGGCGGGTTTTCTCCAGGGAGGGACTGCATAAGCTCTCTCCCATGTGGGAGGGCCCGTTCAAGGTTGTTCATGTTTCCAGGCCCTGCTCCGCGCGCTTGGAGACTCAAGAGGGGGTACCCGTCCAGAACGCGTGGTACATTCAGCACCTCCGGAGGTTTTACCCCTAAAAAGGCCCCGAGCCTGTGAAGAAGGCGAACGCCTGTGAAGATGTTGTGTTTTGGAAAAGGCCCAGAGCCTGTGAAGAGGGCGAATGCCTGTGAAGATGTTGCGTTTTGGAAAAGGCCCAAAGCCTGTGAAGAAGGCGAACGGCTGTGAAGATGTTGCGTTTTGGAAAAGGCCCAGAGCCTGTGAAGAAGGCGAACGCCTGTGATGATGTTGCGTTTTGGAAAAGGCCCAGAGCCTGTGAAGAGGGCGAACGCCTGTGAAGATGTTGCGTTTTGGCAAAGGCCCAGAGCCTGTGAAGAAGGCGAACGCCTGTGAAGATGTTGCATTTTGGAAAAGGCCCAGAGCCTGTGAAGAAAGCAAACACCTGTGAGGTTTATCTTTCCGAGAAAGGTACGAGCCTGTGAAGAAGGCCAAATTTCTGTGAAGCTCGCCACCCGTGACACTCTCACGTAATAATGAGTTGGGGCTGTACACGCCCCGGAGTCTTAGG
The DNA here is from genome assembly GCF_002162155.2 of Triticum dicoccoides. Classification (NCBI taxonomy): domain Eukaryota; kingdom Viridiplantae; phylum Streptophyta; class Magnoliopsida; order Poales; family Poaceae; genus Triticum; species Triticum dicoccoides. Next base: position 509,858,618 of record NC_041393.1, on the reverse strand, counting down.
AGCGCCGGCCTCAGGCCCTGGGGCTCCCTCCCACGCCCAGTGGCAGCACTTAGCTCCGCGCTGGTGAGAAGACGTCGAAGACTAGATTAGGTGCCCGACGCGGCTTTTCTCATTTGCTTTCTGCAGTTGGCTTGTTCATCCCCATTCGAGGTTTTGTTGAAGTTGTTGTCGTCTTTGGCTTGTGACTCTTTGCCTTTTTCGCTCTCCTGCCTGATTTCTCTCGCGCAAGTCTCGCGAGGGAGCACCGCGGGCACCCTCGCGAGTGTTTTCTGCCCTTGTCGTTCGAGGCTTCCCAACCCGGGTCCACTACAGGAGCACCCCTCCAGTCCGTGCCCCACGGGCACTGCGACACGAACACAGGACCTGGGTCGATCGCCTCCACGGCTGAGGCCGGGAACTACCTCTCCAGACGAACCCTCGCAGGACATGGGACGTTCAACGAAGCCTCGGCCTCAGGAAGCAAGGGTCACGACAAGCCCTCCCCCCCGAGCTAAGTAATTTCTGCACGCAGGCGTGCGGCACAAAGGCACAATACCAAAATAGCAGAAGCAGTACGATAATTAAACAACAATAGTCCAAGCACACCCTCGTGGGGCCCTACACTACTGTCTTTTTGCGCAGGAAAAGGGAAAAAGAACAAAACAGGCGCGACTCGCCCGACACCAACTCGCGTGGGAGACTCGAACTACCTCCGGAGCTTAGGAGGGCTCCATCTCGCGCTTCACCAAGGCGTGACGGCGGGCGGACCCGCTACCTCCCTCCAAGCAGGCGCGGCGACGCGGAGGCTGATCGCGGCCACCACTGGAGGAGCCGCTGCCCGAAGAAGAGCCGTCGAAGCTCGATGAACCTCGACCGCCACCGACCACACGCGCGATGTCGTCTTCATTGTCGTCGGGGCTGGACCCATGGCCGCGGTCGTCGTTCTCAGGGCAACACCTAGCGCGGCGACCGTCTTCCCCGAACAACCTCACGTAGAGGGTGGCATCGTCGTCGAACTTGAAGTGCAGGGTGCACCGCCAGATCAGATCACGCGCGCGGGCAAACGTTTCCCAGCCGCGGGTCAGGGCCAAGCTCCCGGCTGCAGAGACCTCTAGCGAAGCCTAGGAGGCTCGACCGCAGCAACTATCCGCCTGGAGCCAGAGGCCGCCCGGGGCGCCAGCCGGAAGCTCACCTAGAAGGAAGCGAGGAAGTTGGAGCCGGGTGCTGGCCGGTTCCACCGCCCACACAACAAACTCCGGCAGTACCTCTGCCGAGTGGGAGCATGGCCTAGGGGGTCGCGCGGCCGTAGCACGTCCCCCAGCGGCGGTCGGCCGCCCTTCACCACGCGGAGGATCGCCTCCGCAACCGCGGGGATCCACCATGGGGGTCGCAGGGTGTTTGCGGGGACGGCCTCGACCGCGCTTGGGTGGAGGAGAGTCAAGCTCCACCTGGCGGGCCTTTCCTTTCTCCGCGGTCGAGAACCTTTCTGGCGGAGCCATGAAGAAAAAGGAGAAGCAAGAAGGGATGGACCGGAAGGGTAGGTGCCGCCCCATACTTATAGCCAGAGGAAGCCAACCGCCGGCCTCCACGACCACAGGTAATCATGACCCGCTTTGCATGCAGGGACTTGTCAGTTTGCACAATTGCCGAGGCGTCGTGGGGGAGCGGGGACGCCCACATCCAATCAACCGCCACACGGCGCCCAAGGCCGCAGGCTATTAGGGCCCAAGGCGCTTCGCACTTGCCCCTTCGCTTCTCTGCTCAGCCAAGTCTGAGCGCGCCTTGGGCCCGGGGGCTACTGTCGGCGTTCTAGGAACGGGGGTCCCCAGACTTTCCTTCTTGCAGCCTGTGGCGTGGCTCAAGGGGCGGCCCAGCATGGCCCATCTTCATCAGCACGAGCTCGAGACCCTCGCGAGGGGCCAAGCCTTGCGGGGTGGACGACAAGAAACTTCCTCAGGCACGGCCTCGTCAGGCTAGCTCGTGAGGAGGCGGAGAGATCAAGGCGGGGTACCTCACGAGGTGCCCATGACGCAAGCCATGATGACCAAGGGCGCCAGGCGGGCGCCAGTCCGTGCAGTGTCCTCCTTTCCTCTTTGGTGCAAAGGGAGCAAGCATAGGCGAGAGCATCAAGCAAAGGCATCCATTTTGGTGCAACAAGACCAAGACCGTCGCAACGGTAGGAAGGAAGTCATCGTGGAGCCCAGGAAGGCGTCATCGTCAGAGCCTTTGACAGGCGAGGACCAACTTTAGTCAGGATAAGTGTACTAGATGTTCCCCTTCAAAATGGCCAATTGTTGGTGCCCTTCCCGCTCAATATTTGGGAAGAGGCCCAGGGCCTTTGCCTATAAATAGGACTAGCCACCACAAGGTAGAGGCATTCTATCCTCATCTGAAGCCAGTAGAAAGAGCGACTGAACTCCCCCTAGTAGTTCATCGCAGCAGCCAAGAACAGACCCTCGCGAGGCTGTTCTTCCTTGTAATGTTCATCATCAGCCCAATAGGCAACCCACCACACCACACACTGGAGTAGGGTATTACACCACAATGGTGGCCTGAACCAGTATAAACTCTGTGTCTCTTGTGTTGTTCCTTTGATTGCTTAGATCATAGCGAGGCGGTGAGGTGCAGGTAGGTAGTGGGCGAAATCTCCGCGCGCACCCCAGTGTTCGAATCTAGAGGGTCTGCCGAAACCCAAAATCCGACAGTTGGCTTCACAAACTGCTGAAGCGGTGACAAATAATTTTCTAATGGCACCATTGATGAGATGGCAACATTTTTAGATACTAGGTACAAACTGTGACACTGTCTTAAGATGCGTTTGGTTGAACGAGTGGTATGAATGGGTTGGGACCGTTACAGTGTCTGAATCACATCTAACAAATGATTTGTAACAACGAAATAGGGTCTAACCTTCTCTGCACATGCCAGAAACTTCCTCCCACTGTCCACAGATTCAAACGCAACTAGCTTCACTGATGGAGATTGATGGTGACAATGAGCAGACAAATATTCAGCCACCCCGCTCCATTCGTTGCAATTGATGGTTCGAGGGAAATACAAGAGGAAGAAATGACTCAAATCGACTGCCGGGTAAAAATCCTTCATTCCAAGTCATAGCCCGAGAGAGAGAAGAGAGGCATACCCGGGTGGTGAAGGAGTCGTGATCATCGGAGGAACCGGTGGAGAGGTCTTTCAAGAAGACCATGGCGACCCCGGCGGTAGGATGCGAGACAGCGAGAGTGAGGAATTAAGCGAGGAAGCAGCTATAGCTTAGAAAGGAAGGAAGGGGGAAACAGGGGAAATGTGACTTCTGGTCGGGGAGAAAAGGGGATGGAGAGGGGGGAGGGTAGATATTTCGGCGGTAGGCCAAAAATTTCTAAATGTGGATGGAAACTTTGCACGCGGTGTCGCCGGACGCCATTCACTATGAACGATAGTGTGCATCGCAAACAATTCTTCTTCTTAACACACATGGGATGAGTTTGATAATTGAAATTTTGGTGGAAATTTCTCTGCGTATGTCATTGCATAATTTTACATTGCTTACTAATTTGGCCACAAGAAAGAGCGTACAACACATAGACCAGACTTACTGAATCGAGCAATTTTAGTAATTAAACAGAGACAGTTCACCTAAACATTGCTCTAACAAAAGACCAACATTAAAAATAAAGCCTAAGTACGAATAATTTTAACAAATCCGTTGCTGCACCGGCCTAAGCATCGCCGGTGTGAGATGAGACGTCGATGACTTGTCCCCACGACATGCCGCCGTTGGCGGACTCCGCGTCCCCCTTGCCAAAGTAGACCGCGTCCTCGTCCTCGTCCTCTGCGCCGCCCTCAAGGTTGTAGTACTCGTAGTAGTGGCTGCGCTAGAGCTCGCGTTGGTACTCCACCATCGATTCCTCGATGGACTGACTCTTCTCTACCTCGATCTGGGCCACGCGCAACTCCTCCACCCGGTGCTCCTCGATCTCCGCCGCCTCCTACATCTCTAGCTCCGGCACGACGACCACATGAGGAAGCAGGTGCTCTATGGCCACCGCCGCCTTTTCAAACATGGGTTGCATGCTGGATTCCGAGGTGGCCTGGAATATCTTGGCGCGGATGGCCTCGACCCGGGCCAGGGCGACATCGGCGGCATGGACGGCAGCTCGAGCGCTCTTGGTGTTTGCATCCGCCATCGTAGCAGCAGCTACAGCCGTCTTGGCTGCTGTTGCTGCCCTGTCGGCTGCCACAAACACCCTCTCGGCGGAAGCAGCCGCGTTCAATGCGGATGCGGTGACACTCTCGGCGTAGGCGGCGGCGCTCTCGGCGCAGGCGGCAGCGCTCGGGGGGACGTGGCCATCGTACGGGCCTTCACGAAGCGTTTCTATGGCGTCATCTTTGCAAGAAGGGGTTGCGAGAATGGGGATCAGGATTTGCGGATTCGGGGGTTGCCGGCACTAGAGCAGACGAGCCGGCGAAGGTTAAGAAGGAAGACTTAAATAGACCCAAAAATTTTCATCGCAAACGATTCCTAGAGAACAACTATGTGATGTTGTAGATTTTTTATTAGCTATGAAAGATGAATTTGGAGTAAAGTGGCAACGGATGGTGTTTTAAATGTACGAGAAAATTTGTAGTACTAATACAACTATCATGTCAAAATTTGGAAATTTTCAGGGGTCATTTGACCTTTTAAGACATTTAAGTGATTTTCTAGCCATCTAATGACCATAATTGAAATTTGAACTACATGTACATGCAGCAGCTAACCAAAATGGTTTGGAAAGTCATATTTTATGCACTTGTGAGCGATTTAATCCCACGTGCAGTAAATTGGAAGGAATTTTCAAACATATTGGTGTAATGGCTATGACACAATTAAGCATGGAGTGCTATGGCATTCAAATTCCACAAAATTAAAAACATGAAACCTTGCTTGATGTAATGTCATACCACCAAGATGATGTGGTACAAAAATTGGCCTGTTTGACGAAAGTTTGGACACACACCCCTCACAAACTGGAGCAACTCACTAGAAGCCTCGTGGTTCTGAGAGGGAACAATGCATGTTTGCTGACGAAATGCAGATAGCTTCCTCTTATGACCTTCAATTTTTTTTCTACGTGTAATGTGCACTGATACTAACTATCATGTGAAAATTTGGAAAAATTCAGGGGTCATTTGACCTTTTGAAGACATTTAAGTGATTTTCTAGCCATTTAATGATCGCAATTCAAATTTGAACTAGATGTACATGCAACGGCCAACCATAACGGTTTGAAAAATCATGTTTGTGTACTTGTGTGCGAGTTAATTCCATGTGCAGTAAATTATAAGGAATTTTCAAACATACTGGTCTCATGGCATGGACACATGCATGGAGTGCCATGGCATTTTAATTCAAAAATATTAAAAAATGATCAGGAAAACATGAAACTTTGCTTGATGTAATGTCATGCCACCAAGATAATGTGGTACAAAAATTGGCCTGTTTGACGAAAGTTTGGACACACACCCATCACAAACCGGAGCAACTCACTAGAAGGCTTGTGGTTCCAAGAGGGAACAATGCATGTTTGATGACGAATGACAGATAGCTTCCTCTTACAGCCTTTAAATTTTTTTACGTGTAATGTGCACTGATACAAATTGTCATGTGGAAATTTGGAAAATTTCAGGGGTCATTTGACCTTTCGAAGATATTTAAGTGATTTCCTAGCCATTTAATGACCGTAATTCTAATTTGAACTAGATGTACATGCAATGGCTAACGATAACGGTTTGTAAAATGATATTTTTGTACTTGTGTGCGAGTTAATTCCATGTGCTATAAATTATAAGGAATTTTCAAACATATTGGTCTCACGGCATGGACACATACATGCATGGAGTGCCATGGCATTTTAATTCCAATTTTTTTAAAAATGACCAGGAAAACATGAAACCTTTCTTGATGTAATGTCATGCCACCAAGATGATGTGGTACAAAAATTGGCTTGCTTGACGAAAGTTTGGACACACACCCCTCACAAACTGGAATAACTCACTAGAAGACTCATGGTTCTGAGAGGGAACAATGCATGTTTGATGATGAATGACAGATAGCTTCCTCTTATGGCCTTCAAATTTTTTCTATGTGTAATGTACACTGATACAAACTGTCATGTGAAAATTTGGAAAATTTCACTGGTCATTTGACCTTTTGAAGACATTTAAGTGATTTCCTAGCCATTTAATGACCGCAATGCAAATTTGAACTAGATGTACATGCAATGGCTAACCATAACGGTTTGAAAAATCATATTTGTGTACTTGCGTGCGAGTTAATTCCATGTGCAGTAAATTAGAAGGAATTTTCAAACATATTGGTCTCACAGCATGGACACATGTACATGCATGGAGTGCCATGACATTTTTATTCCAAAAAATTAAAAATTGATCAGAAAAACATGAAACCTGCCTTGATGTAATATCATGCCACCAAGATGATGTGGTACAAAAATTGGTCTGTTTGACGAAAGTTTAGACACACACCGCTCACAAACCGGAGCAACTCACTAGAAGGCTCGTGGTTCCGAGAAGGTAATAATGAATGTTTTATGATGAATGTCAGATAGCTTCCTCTTACAGCCTTCAATTTTTTTCTACGTGCAACATGCACTAATACAACTGTCATGTGAAAATTTGGAAAATTGCAGGGGTCATTTGACCTTTTGATGACATTTAAGTGATTTTCTAGCCATTTAATGACCGTAATTCAAATTTGAACTACATCTTAATGCAAAGGCTAACCATAACGATTTGAAAATCATATTTGTGTACTTGTGTGCGAGTTAAAAAATCATCAGAGGATGTAAATATCTGGTGTTCAAAAAATAAAATGTAAAATCTGGCAAGACAACCAGCCCCACACAATTGGCACTCTATTTTGCACCTCAGGGTTTGGAAGGTGAGTGGCGGGCTTTATTAACCAGACACGTTTCTGCATTGGGAACCGTCAGCTATTATGTTCACACACAGATTTTGCTGCGGGAACCGTGTAATTCACACTATAGTACTCGTAAATTCCGGTGATCGGCGCGTGTACTGTTCCCGTTGATCTAGATTTCAGCTGCCAATAAATACTACCTTGCTCATGTCGTCCCGCCTGCATTCTCATCTAGATCCTCCCATTGCTCACCCTCTCTCTCTCTCTCTCTCTCTCTCTCTCTCTCTCTCTTTCTCTCTCCCTCCCTCTCTCTCTCTCAAATCTCTACCATGGCGTCGCCGGTCTACCCACGCGCCGATGAGGAGTCGCCACCCCCTGAGGATGCTCACTCGAAGAGCAGCGGCGAGGACCCCTACGCGCCGCCGGACGAGGTTGCGCTGGACCCCCCAACTTTGGATTGGTTTTGGGGCCAGTACGATCTTAGTCTTTGGAAGTTGCTGCCGCCGGCTAAGAAAGCCAGGCAAGTGGCTTTCAAGAAGGAGATGGCAGAGGAGGATGCCAGGTACCAGGCGGCCTGTGAAGCCCTTGATGCCGCCTAGAAAAAGGAGGCGGCGGAGCTTTGGGGGCGGGTGCATCATCGTGCGGAGGAGGTGTACAAAGACGGCTACTTCGCGAGGAAGGCCAGAGGCGCTAGGTGCCTCGTCGCTGCATGGAGCTGGGCCGATAAGTTCCAGCGTTCCACCAACGAGGAGTTTTGGTGGGCACCCAACAAAATGGCAAGGTCGTTCACGCGCGTCCGCCTGCAAGAGGCAGATCGGCACGTCAAGCACTGCGAGGTGGAGGAGGCAGAGTACTGCCTCCGCTCTGGTAAGACGCCGCACACCAGGGAGCTGCTGGTGAGGGGCTGCCGGAATACTGGCCCCAGGAGGGATTGTTAGTTTTAGTATTGTTCATTTTCAATTTTATGCATTGTACCTAGTAGTTAAGTATCATCACGTATATGTGATGATATTATATATATTCTGTGATGAACTAATGAAAAATTAATATTATATATATTATGAATTCCATTTTTATCTATTTTTGTATACTAATTTGAATCTATCTATTATCATCCACATATACAGAATGGGAAGCGTATAAACACACATTGAAACAGAACATATAAGACCGAAAAACAGAGTACACACATTGAAACAGAGCAATAAATAGAGCAATAGTATGATTGTTGTGAATACATAGCTATCGGCATTGAAATGACTCAACAAAATAAAATGCATACATGCGACCATGATCAACAGTCCTTGCCTACGGTAGCTCTTGGCTCTGCTTGAACTCATGCAGACGTTCGTCCAAGCGGTCGACACGCTCGCGGTACATCTGGAGCGCGATCTCGAGCTCCAAGTTGGCTATTTCATCGAAGATCACCACCTTGAGGATGCGACGGCCATGTACCTCTACTGCGCCCAGGTGGACACCTAGGCCAAGGAGGCAGTCGAGCCTATCGACCAGCACGTTGGCATCTAGCGGGCCGCGGACAAGGCGAACAGCGCGACCCATGCGAACGGCGCGGAGGGCGTCCGGTGCAAGTACGGCTTGGCCGGCCTCTGGCGCAAGTACGGCGCAGAGGGCCTGTGCCCACTCCTGGCGAGGAATGGGGGTACTGACGGGACGTGTACCTAGCTGTGACGCCCTGCCAACAGTAGGCAAGCACCGATGGATCCGCTCTTGCTGTGCGGCACACCGCTCCTCTCGCTTTGCGGTGCTCCAACGCTCTCTCCGTGCGGCAAGCTACAGCCTATCGGCGCGGACGCGCCTAGTTTTCTCTACGGCGCGCCATAAATCATGTTGTGCAGCGAGTTGTAGCCTCTCGGCGCTGACATGCCTATCTTGATCCGCGGCGCTGAAGGTGTGATGCCCCGATTCAATCATACACTAATCATGCACGCAAATGTGTATGATCAAGATCAGGGACTCACAAGAAGATATCACAACACAACCCTAAAAGTAAAATAAGTCATATAAGCATCATATTACAAGGCAGAGGGATCGAATACAAGTGCTCGAACATAAACGAGTCAGCAGAAGCAACAATATCTGAGTACAGACATAAGTTAAACAAGTTGCCATAAGATGGCTAGCACAAAGTGGGATACAGATCGAAAGAGGCGCAGACCTCCTTCCTGGGATCCTCCTAAACTACTCCTGGTCGTCGGCGGCCTGAACATAGTAGTAGGGACCCTCGGTGTAGTAGGGGTTGTCATCGATGGTGGCGTCTGGCTCCTGGGCTCCAACTCTAGTTGCGACATCCAAGAAGAAGAGGAAAGGGGGGGAAGAGGGAGCAAAGCAACCATGAGTACTCATCCAAAGTAGTCGCAAGAAAGGATCTACACTACATATGCATGGGTATATGTGTAAAGAGGCAATATCGGTGGACTAAACTCCAGAATGCCAGAATAAGAGGGTGATAGGTAGTCCTATCGAAGACTACGCTTCTGGCAGCCTCCATCTTGTAGCATGTAGAAGAGAGTAGATGGTAGTTCACCAAGTATCATCACATAGCATAATCCTACCCGACGATCCTCCCCTCATCGTCCTGTGGGAAAGAGATCACCGGGTTGTCTCTGGAACTTGTGTGGGTGTGTTTATTAAGTACTCGGTTCTAGTTATCATAAGGTCAAGGTACAACCACTACTAGGGAAAACCTTATACATAGAATCTTACCAGTAGCGCTTGTTAAAATGAGGCGCTACTGCTATTTAGCAGTAGCGCGTCAACTAAAACCGTGCTACTATTACCCCCTTAGCAGTAGCGCGGTAGGAACAGAATGCGCTACTACTATAATTGCCACACCATTCCAGACGTGCTAGGTATAGTAGTAGCGCCCTTCTAGAAATGGCGCTACTACTACCGATTTTAGCAGCAGCGCGTTTTTCCTCCCCACGCTACTATTAAAGCTATTTTCACCTAACCCCCCGCGCGGCATGATTCCCTCTCCTCTACTTCCTCCCCCAATTCCCCACTCTCTCTTCTCCCCCTCGTCGCCTCCGCCTCACTGCCGTATCCCCCGACCCTGCCTCGCGGCCGTCTCCCCCGATCCCGCCTTGCCGCCGTCTCCCCCGACCCC